>NW_027556526.1:0-23318 GCF_964204865.1 Styela clava
TAGCAGGGTTATTGGTGTTTTTCGACGGTTTTTCACTGTTTTTAAGCGTTTTAGCAGGGTTATTGATGTTTTTTACGGTTTTTCACTGTTTTTAAGCGTTTTAGCAGGGTTATTGGTGTTTTTTACGGTTTTTCACTGTTTTTAAGCGTTTTAGCAGGGTTATTGGTGTTTTTTTGACGGTTTTTCACTGTTTTGAAGCTTTTCAGCAGGGTTATTGGTGTTTTTGACGGTTTTTCACTGTTTTTAAGCGTTTTAGCAGGGTTATTGTTGTTTTTTTGACGGTTTTTCACTGTTTTTAAGCGTTTTAACAGGGTTATTGGTGTTTTTTGACGGTTTTTCACTGTTTTTGAGCGTTTTAGCAGGGTTATTGGTGTTTTTTGACGGTTTTTCACTGTTTTTAAGCGTTTTAGCAGGGTTATTGGTGTTTTTTGACGGTTTTTCACTGTTTTTAAGCGTTTTAGCAGGGTTATTGGTGTTTTTTGACGGTTTTTCACTGTTTTTAAGCGTTTTAGCAGGGTTATTGGTGTTTTTTGACGGTTTTTCACTGTTTTTAAGCGTTTTAGCAGGGTTATTGGTGTTTTTTGACGGTTTTTCACTGTTTTAAGCGTTTTAGCAGGGTTATTGGTGTTTTTTGACGGTTTTTCACTGTTTTTAAGCGTTTTAGCAGGGTTATTGGTGTTTTTTGACGGTTTTTCACTGTTTTTAAGCGTTTTAGCAGGGTTATTGGTGTTTTTAGACGGTTTTTCACTGTTTTTAAGCGTTTTAGCAGGGTTATTGGTGTATTTTGACGGTTTTTCACTGTTTTTAAGCGTTTTAGCAGGGTTATTGGTGTTTTTTGACGGTTTTTCACTGTTTTTAAGCGTTTTAGCAGGGTTATTGGTGTTTTTTGACGGTTTTTCACTGTTTTTAAGCGTTTTAGCAGGGTTATTGGTGTTTTTTGACTGTTTTTCACTGTTTTTGAGCGTTTTAGCAGGGTTATTGGTGTTTTTTGACGGTTTTTCACTGTTTTTAAGCGTTTTAGCAGGGTTATTGGTGTTTTTAGACGGTTTTTCATCACTGTTTTTAAGCGTTTTAGCAGGGTTATTGGTGTTTTTTGACGGTTTTTCACTGTTTTTAAGCGTTTTAGCAGGGTTATTGGTGTTTTTTGACGGTTTTTCACTGTTTTTAAGCGTTTTAGCAGGGTTATTGGTGTTTTTTGACGGTTTTTCACTGTTTTTAAGCGTTTTAGCAGGGTTATTGGTGTTTTTTGACGGTTTTTCACTGTTTTTAGGCGTTTTAGCAGGGTTATTGGTGTTTTTTGACGGTTTTTCACTTTTTTTAGGCGTTTTAGCAGGGTTATTGGTGTTTTTTGACGGTTTTTCACTGTTTTTAAGCGTTTTAGCAGGGTTATTGGTGTTTTTTGACGGGTTTTCATTGCTTTTAATTAAGCGTTTTAGCAGGGTTATTGGTGTTTTTTGACGGTTTTTCACTGTTTTTAAGCGTTTTAGCAGGGTTATTGGTGTTTTTCACTGTTTTTGAGCGTTTTAACAGGGTTATTGGTGTTTTTTGACGGTTTTTCACTGTTTTTAACCGTTTTAGCAGGGTTATTGGTGTTTTTAGACGGTTTTTCACTGTTTTTAAGCGTTTTAGCAGGGTTATTGGTGTTTTTTGACGGTTTTTCACTGTTTTTAAGCGTTTTAGCAGGGTTATTGGTGTTTTTTGACGGTTTTTCACTGTTTTTAAGCGTTTTAGCAGGGTTATTGGTGTTTTTTGACGCTTTTTCACTGTGTTTAAGCGTTTTAGCAGGGTTATTGGTGTTTTTTGACGGTTTTTCACTGTTTTTAAGCGTTTTAGCAGGGTTATTAGTGTTTTTTGACGGTTTTTCACTGTTTTTAAGCGTTTTAGCAGGGTTATTGGTGTTTTTTGACGGTTTTTCAATGTTTTTGAGCGTTTTAGCAGGGTTATTGGTGTTTTTCGACTGTTTTTCACTGTTTTTAAGCGTTTTAGCAGGGTTATTGGTGTTTTTTGACGGTTTTTCACTGTTTTTAAGCGTTTTAGCAGGGTTATTGGTGTTTTTTGACGGTTTTTCACTGTTTTTAAGCGTTTTAGCAGGGTTATTGGTGTTTTTTGACGGTTTTTCACTGTTTTTAGGCGTTTTAGCAGGGTTATTGGTGTTTTTTGACGGTTTTTCACTATTTTTAAGCGTTTTAGCAGGGTTATTGGTGTTTTTTGACGGTTTTTCACTGTTTTTAAGCGTTTTAGCAGGTTTATTGGTGTTTTTTGACGGTTTTTCACTGTTTTTAAGCGTTTTAGCAGGGTTATTGGTGTTTTTTGACGGTTTTTCACTGTTTTTAAGCGTTTTAGCAGGGTTATTGGTGTTTTTTGACGGTTTTTCACTGTTTTTAAGCGTTTTAGCAGGGTTATTGGTGTTTTTTGACTGTTTTTCACTGTTTTTGAGCGTTTCAGCAGGGTTATTGGTGTTTTTTGACGGTTTTTCACTGTTTTTGGGCGTTTCAGCAGGGTTATTGGTGTTTTTAGACGGTTTTTCACTGTTTTTAAGCGTTTTAGCAGGGTTATTGGTGTTTTTTGACGGTTTTTCACTGTTTTTGAGCGTTTTAGCAGGGTTATTGGTGTTTTTTGACGGTTTTTCACTGTTTTTGAGCGTTTTAGCAGGGTTATTGGTGTTTTTTGACGGTTTTTCACTGTTTTTAAGCGTTTTAGCAGGGTTATTGGTGTTTTTTGACGGTTTTTCACTGTTTTTAGGCGTTTTAGCAGGGTTATTGGTGTTTTTTGACGGTTTTTCACTGTTTTTAAGCGTTTTAGCAGGGTTATTGGTGTTTTTCGACTGTTTTTCACTGTTTTTAAGCGTTTTAGCAGGGTTATTGGTGTTTTTTGACGGTTTTTCACTGTTTTTAAGCGTTTTAGCAGGGTTATTGGTGTTTTTTGACGGTTTTTCACTGTTTTTAAGCGTTTTAGCAGGGTTATTGGTGTTTTTTGACGGTTTTTCACTATTTTTAAGCGTTTTAGCAGGGTTATTGGTGTTTTTTGACGGTTTTTCACTGTTTTTAAGCGTTTTAGCAGGGTTATTGGTGTTTTTTGACGGTTTTTCACTGTTTTTAAGCGTTTTAGCAGGGTTATTGGTGTTTTTTGACGGTTTTTCACTGTTTTTAAGCGTTTTAGCAGGGTTATTGGTGTTTTTTGACGGTTTTTCACTGTTTTTAAGCGTTTTAGCAGGGTTATTGGTGTTTTTTGACTGTTTTTCACTGTTTTTGAGCGTTTTATCAGGGTTATTGGTGTTTTTTGACGGTTTTTCACTGTTTTTGAGCGTTTCAGCAGGGTTATTGGTGTTTTTAGACGGTTTTTCACTGTTTTTAAGCGTTTTAGCAGGGTTATTGGTGTTTTTTGACGGTTTTTCACTGTTTTTAATCGTTTTAGCAGGGTTATTGGTGTTTTTTGACGGTTTTTCACTGTTTTTAAGCATTTTAGCAGGGTTATTGGTGTTTTTTGACGGTTTTTCACTGTTTTTAAGCGTTTTAGCAGGGTTATTGGTGTTTTTTGACGGTTTTTCACTGTTTTTAAGCGTTTTAGCAGGGTTATTGGTGTTTTTTGACGGTTTTTCACTGTTTTTAGGCGTTTTAGCAGGGTTATTGGTGTTTTTTGACGGTTTTTCACTGTTTTTAAGCGTTTTAGCAGGGTTATTGGTGTTTTTTGACGGTTTTTCACTGTTTTTAAGCGTTTTAGCAGGGTTATTGGTGTTTTTTGACGGTTTTTCACTGTTTTTAAGCGTTTTAGCAGGGTTATTGGTGTTTTTTGACGGTTTTTCACTGTTTTTAAGCGTTTTAGCAGGGTTATTGGTGTTTTTTGACTGTTTTTCACTGTTTTTGAGCGTTTTAACAGGGTTATTGGTGTTTTTTGACGGTTTTTCACTGTTTTTAAGCGTTTTAGCAGGGTTATTGGTGTTTTTAGAAGGTTTTTCACTGTTTTTAAGCGTTTCAGCAGGGTTATTGGTGTTTTTTGACGGTTTTTCACTGTTTTTAAGCGTTTTAGCAGGGTTATTGGTGTTTTTTGACGGTTTTTCACTGTTATTAAGCGTTTTAGCAGGGTTATTGGTGTTTTTTGACGGTTTTTCACTGTTTTTAAGCGTTTTAGCAGGGTTATTGGTGTTTTTTGACGGTTTTTCACTGTTTTAAGCGTTTTAGCAAGGTTATTGGTGTTTTTTGACGGTTTTTCACTGTTTTTAAGCGTTTTAGCAGGGTTATTGGTGTTTTTTGAAGGTTTTTCACTGTTTTTAAGCGTTTTAGCAGGGTTATTGGTGTTTTTTGACGGTTTTTCACTGTTATTAAGCGTTTTAGCAGGGTTATTGGTGTTTTTTGACGGTTTTTCACCGTTTTTAAGCGTTTTAGCAGGGTTATTGGTGTTTTTTGACGGTTTTTCACTGTTTTTTAGCGTTTTAGCAGGGCTATTGGAGTTTTTTGACGGTTTTTCAATGTTTTTAAGCGTTTTAGCAGGGTTATTGGTGTTTTTTGACGGTTTTTCACTGTTTTTAAGCGTTTTAGCAGGGTTATTGGTGTTTTTTGACGGTTTTTCACTGTTTTTTAGCGTTTTAGCAGGGCTATTGGTGTTTTTTGACGGTTTTTCACTGTTTTTAAGCGTTTTAGCAGGGTTATTGGTGTTTTTTGACGGTTTTTCACTGTTTTTAAGCGTTTTAGCAGGGTTATTGGTGTTTTTTGACGGTTTTTCACTGTTTTTAAGCGTTTTAGCAGGGTTATTGGTGTTTTTTGACGGTTTTTCACTGTTTTTAAGCGTTTTAGCAGGGTTATTGGTGTTTTTTGACGGTTTTTCACTGTTTTTAAGCGTTTTAGCAGGGTTATTGGTGTTTTTTGACGGTTTTTCACTGTTTTTAAGCGTTTTAGCAGGGTTATTGGTGTTTTTTGACGGTTTTTCACTGTTTTTAAGCGTTTTAGCAGGGTTATTGGTGTTTTTTGACGGTTTTTCACTGTTTTTAAGCGTTTTAGCAGGGTTATTGGTGTTTTTTAACGGTTTTACACTGTTTTTAAGCGTTTTAGCAAGGTTATTGGTGTTTTTTGACG
The DNA here is from genome assembly GCF_964204865.1 of Styela clava. Lineage (NCBI taxonomy): Eukaryota > Metazoa > Chordata > Ascidiacea > Stolidobranchia > Styelidae > Styela > Styela clava. The sequence continues at coordinate 5,070 of NW_027556526.1, forward strand.
GTTTTTCACTGTTTTTAAGCGTTTTAGCAGGGTTATTGGTGTTTTTTGACTGTTTTTCACTGTTTTTTAGCGTTTTAGCAGGGTTATTGGTGTTTTTTGACGGTTTTTCACTGTTTTTAAGCGTTTTAGCATTGTTATTGGTGTTTTTTGACGGTTTTTCACTGTTTTTAAGCGTTTTAGCAGGGTTATTGGTGTTTTTTGACGGTTTTTCACTGTTTTTAAGCGTTTTAGCAGGGTTATTGGTGTTTTTTTACGGTTTTTCACTGTTTTTAAGCGTTTTAGCAGGGTTATTGGTGTTTTTTGACGGTTTTTCACTGTTTTTAAGCGTTTTAGCAGGGTTATTGGTGTTTTTTCACTGTTTTTCACTGTTTTTGAGCGTTTTAGCAGGGTTATTGGTGTTTTTTGACTGTTTTTCACTGTTTTTATGCGTTTTAGCAGGGTTATTGGTGTTTTTTGACGGTTTTTCACTGTTTTTAAGCATTTTAGCAGGGTTATTGGTGTTTTTTGACGGTTTTTCACTGTTTTTAAGCGTTTTAGCAGGGTTATTGGTGTTTTTTGACGGTTTTTCACTGTTTTTAAGCGTTTTAGCAGGGTTATTGGTGTTTTTTGACGGTTTTTCACTGTTTTTAGGCGTTTTAGCAGGGTTATTGGTGTTTTTTGACGGTTTTTCACTGTTTTTAGGCGTTTTAGCAGGGTTATTGGTGTTTTTTGACGGTCTTTCACTGTTTTTAAGCGTTTTAGCAGGGTTATTGGTGTTTTTAGACGGTTTTTCACTGTTTTTAAGCGTTTTGGCAGGGTTATTGGTGTTTTTTGACGGTTTCTCATTGTTTTTAAGCGTTTTAGCAGGGTTATTGGTGTTTTTTGACGGTTTTTCACTGTTTTTAAGCGTTTTAGCAGGGTTATTGGTGTTTTTTGACGGTTTTCACTGTTTTTAAGCGTTTTAGCAGGGTTATTGGTGTTTTTTGACGGTTTTTCACTGTTTTTAAGCGTTTTAGCAGGGTTATTGGTGTTTTTTGACGGTTTTTCACTGTTTTTAAGCGTTTTAGAAGGGTTATTGGTGTTTTCTGACGATTTTTCATCGTTTTTAAGCGTTTTAGCAGGGTTATTGGTGTTTTTCACTGTTTTTTAGCGTTTTAGCAGGGTTATTGGTGTTTTTTGACAGTATTTCACTGTTTTTAAGCGTTTTAGCAGGGTTATTGGTGTTTTTTGACGGTTTTTCACTGTTTTTAAGCGTTTTAGCAGGGTTATTGGTGTTTTTAGACGGTTTTTCACTGTTTTTTAGCGTTTTAGCAGGGTTATTGGTGTTTTTTGACGGTTTTTCACTGTTTTTAAGCGTTTTAGCAGGGTTATTGGTGTTTTTTGACGGTTTTTCACTGTTTTTAAGCGTTTTAGCAGGGTTATTGGTGTTTTTTGACGGTTTTTCACTGTTTTTAAGCGTTTTAGCAGGGTTATTGGTGTTTTTTGACGGTTTTTCATTGTTTTTAAGCGTTTTAACAGGGTTATTGGTGTTTTTTGACGGTTTTTCACTGTTTTTAAGCGTTTTAGCAGGGTTATTGGTGTTTTTTGACGGTTTTTCACTGTTTTTTAGCGTTTTAGCAGGGTTATTGGTGTTTTTTGACAGTATTTCACTGTTTTTAAGCGTTTTAGCAGGGTTATTGGTGTTTTTTGACGGTTTTTCACTGTTTTTATGCGTTTTAGCAGGGTTATTGGTGTTTTTAGACGGTTTTTCACTGTTTTTTAGCGTTTTAGCAGGGTTATTGGTGTTTTTTGACGGTTTTTCACTGTTTTTAAGCGTTTTAGCAGGGTTATTGGTGTTTTTTGACGGTTTTTCACTGTTTTTAAGCGTTTTAGCAGGGTTATTGGTGTTTTTTGACGATTTTTCACTGTTTTTAAGCGTTTTAGCAGGGTTATTGGTGTTTTTTGACGGTTTTTCACTGTTTTTAAGCGTTTTAGCAGGGTTATTGGTGTTTTTTGACGGTTTTTCACTGTTTTTAAGCGTTTTAGCAGGGTTATTGGTGTTTTTTGACTGTTTTTCACTGTTTTTAAGCGTTTTAGCAGGGTTATTGGTGTTTTTTGACGGTTTTTCACTGTTTTTTAGCGTTTTAGCAGGGTTATTTGTGTTTTTTGACGGTTTTTCACTGTTTTTAAGCGTTTTAGCAGGGTTATTGGTGTTTTTTGACGGTTTTTCACTGTTTTTAAGCGTTTTAGCAGGGTTATTGGTGTTTTTAGACGGTTTTTCACTGTTTTTAAGCGTTTTAGCAGGGTTATTGGTGTTTTTTGACGGCTTTTCACTGTTTTTAAGCGTTTTAGCAGGGTTATTGGTGTTTTTTGACGGTTTTTCACTGTTTTTAAGCGTTTTAGCAGGGTTATTGGTGTTTTTGACGGTTTTTCACTGTTTTTAAGCGTTTTAGCAGGGTTATTGGTGTTTTTTGACTGTTTTTCACTGTTTTTGAGCGTTTTAGCAGGGTTATTGGTGTTTTTTGACGGTTTTTCACTGTTTTTAAGCGTTTTAGCAGGGTTATTGGTGTTTTTAGACGGTTTTTCACTGTTTTTAAGCGTTTTAGCAGGGTTATTGGTGTTTTTTGACGGTTTTTCACTGTTTTTAAGCGTTTTAGCAGGGTTATTGGTGTTTTTTGACGGTTTTCACTGTTTTTAAGCGTTTTAGCAGGGTTATTGGTGTTTTTTGACGGTTTTTCACTGTTTTTAAGCGTTTTAGCAGGGTTATTGGTGTTTTTTGACGGTTTTTCACTGTTTTTAGGCGTTTTAGCAGGGTTATTGGTGTTTTTTGACGGTTTTTCACTGTTTTTAAGCGTTTTAGCAGGGTTATTGGTGTTTTTTGACGGTTTTTCACTGTTTTTAAGCGTTTTAGCAGGGTTATTGGTGTTTTTTGACGGTTTTTCACTGTTTTTAAGCGTTTTAGCAGGGTTATTGGTGTTTTTTGACGGTTTTTCACTGTTTTTAAGCGTTTTAGCAGGGTTATTGGTGTTTTTTGACGGTTTTACACTGTTTTTAAGCGTTTTAGCAAGGTTATTGGTGTTTTTTGACGGTTTTTCACTGTTTTAAGCGTTTTAGAAGGGTTATTGGTGTTTTTTGACTGTTTTTCACTGTTTTTTAGCGTTTTAGCAGGGTTATTGGTGTTTTTTGACGGTTTTTCACTGTTTTTAAGCGTTTTAGCAGGGTTATTGGTGTTTTTTGACGGTTTTTCACTGTTTTTAAGCGTTTTAGCAGGGTTATTGGTGTTTTTGACGGTTTTTCACTGTTTTTAAGCGTTTTAGCAGGGTTATTGGTGTTTTTTGACGGTTTTTCACTGTTTTTAGGCGTTTTAGCAGGGTTATTGGTGTTTTTTGACGGTTTTTCACTGTTTTTAGGCGTTTTAGCAGGTTATTGGTGTTTTTTGACGGTTTTTCACTGTTTTTAAGCGTTTTAGCAGGGTTATTGGTGTTTTTAGACGGTTTTTCACTGTTTTTAAGCGTTTTAGCAGGGTTATTGGTGTTTTTTGACGGTTTCTCATTGTTTTTAATCGTTTTAGCAGGGTTATTGGTGTTTTTTGACGGTTTTTCACTGTTTTTAAGCGTTTTAGCAGGGTTATTGGTGTTTTTTGACGGTTTTTCACTGTTTTTAGGCGTTTTAGCAGGGTTATTGGTGTTTTTTGACGGTTTTTCACTGTTTTTAAGCGTTTTAGCAGGGTTATTGGTGTTTTTTGACGGTTTTTCACTGTTTTCAAGCGTTTTAGCAGGGTTATTGGTGTTTTTTGACGGTTTTTCACTGTTTTTAAGCGTTTTAGCAGGGTTATTGGTGTTTTTTGACGGTTTTACACTGTTTTTAAGCGTTTTAGCAAGGTTATTGGTGTTTTTTGACGGTTTTTCACTGTTTTTAAGCGTTTTAGCAGGGTTATTGGTGTTTTTTGACTGTTTTTCACTGTTTTTTAGCGTTTTAGCAGGGTTATTGGTGTTTTTTGACGGTTTTTCACTGTTTTTAAGCGTTTTAGCAGGGTTATTGGTGTTTTTTGACGGTTTTTCACTGTTTTTAAGCGTTTTAGCAGGGTTATTGGTGTTTTTTGACGGTTTTTCACTGTTTTTAAGCGTTTTAGCAGGGTTATTGGTGTTTTTTGACGGTTTTTCACTGTTTTTAGGCGTTTTAGCAGGGTTATTGGTGTTTTTTGACGGTTTTTCACTGTTTTTAGGCGTTTTAGCAGGTTATTGGTGTTTTTTGACGGTTTTTCACTGTTTTTAAGCGTTTTAGCAGGGTTATTGGTGTTTTTAGACGGTTTTTCACTGTTTTTAAGCGTTTTAGCAGGGTTATTGGTGTTTTTTGACGGTTTCTCATTGTTTTTAATCGTTTTAGCAGGGTTATTGGTGTTTTTTGACGGTTTTTCACTGTTTTTAAGCGTTTTAGCAGGGTTATTGGTGTTTTTTGACGGTTTTCACTGTTTTTAAGCGTTTTAGCAGGGTTATTGGTGTTTTTTGACGGTTTTTCACTGTTTTTAAGCGTTTTAGCAGGGTTATTGGTGTTTTTTGACGGTTTTTCACTGTTTTTAAGCGTTTTAGCAGGGTTATTGGTGTTTTCTGACGATTTTTCATCGTTTTTAAGCGTTTTAGCAGGGTTATTGGTATTTTTTGACGGTTTTTCACTGTTTTTAAGCGTTTTAGCAGGGTTATTGGTGTTTTTTGACGGTTTTTCACTGTTTTTAAGCGTTTTAGCAGGGTTATTGGTATTTTTTGACGGTTTTTCACTGTTTTTAAGCGTTTTAGCAGGGTTATTGGTGTTTTTTGACGGTTTTTCACTGTTTTTAAGCGTTTTAGCAGGGTTATTGGTGTTTTTTGACGGTTTTTCACTGTTTTTAAGCGTTTTAGCAGGGTTATTGGTGTTTTTTGACGGTTTTTCACTGTTTTTAAGCGTTTTAGCAGGGTTATTGGTGTTTTTTGACTGTTTTTCACTGTTTTTGAGCGTTTTAGCAGGGTTATTGGTGTTTTTTGACTGTTTTTCACTGTTTTTAAGCGTTTTAGCAGGGTTATTGGTGTTTTTTGACGGTTTTTCACTGTTTTTAAGCGTTTTAGCAGGGTTATTGGTGTTTTTTGACGGTTTTTCACTGTTTTTAAGCGTTTTAGCAGGGTTATTGGTGTTTTTTGACGGTTTTTCACTGTTTTTAGGCGTTTTAGCAGGGTTATTGGTGTTTTTTGACGGTTTTTCACTGTTTTTAGGCGTTTTAGCAGGTTATTGGTGTTTTTTGACGGTTTTTCACTGTTTTTAAGCGTTTTAGCAGGGTTATTGGTGTTTTTAGACGGTTTTTCACTGTTTTTAAGCGTTTTGGCAGGGTTATTGGTGTTTTGTTTTTCACTGCTTTTAAGCGTTTTAGCAGGGTTATTGGTGTTTTTTGACGGTTTTTCACTGTTTTTAAGCGTTTTAGCAGGGTTATTGGTGTTTTTTGACTGTTTTTCACTGTTTTTGAGCGTTTTAACAGGGTTATTGGTGTTTTTTGACGGTTTTTACTGTTTTTAAGCGTTTTAGCAGGGTTATTGGTGTTTTTAGACGGTTTTTCACTGTTTTTAAGCGTTTTAGCAGGGTTATTGGTGTTTTTTGACGGTTTTTCACTGTTTTTAAGCGTTTTAGCAGGGTTATTGGTGTTTTTTGACGGTTTTTCACTGTTTTTAAGCGTTTTAGCAGGGTTATTGGTGTTTTTTGACGGTTTTTCACTGTTTTTAAGCGTTTTAGCAGGGTTATTGGTGTTTTTTGACGGTTTTTCACTGTTTTTAAGCGTTTTAGCAGGGTTATTGGTGTTTTTTGACGGTTTTACACTGTTTTTAAGCGTTTTAGCAAGGTTATTGGTGTTTTTTGACGGTTTTTCACTGTTTTTAAGCGTTTTAGAAGGGTTATTGGTGTTTTTTGACTGTTTTTCACTGTTTTTTAGCGTTTTAGCAGGGTTATTGGTGTTTTTTGACGGTTTTTCACTGTTTTTAAGCGTTTTAGCAGGGTTATTGGTGTTTTTTGACGGTTTTTCACTGTTTTTAAGCGTTTTAGCAGGGTTATTGGTGTTTTTTGACGGTTTTTCACTGTTTTTAAGCGTTTTAGCAGGGTTACTGGTGTTTTTTGACGGTTTTTCACTGTTTTTAGGCGTTTTAGCAGGGTTATTGGTGTTTTTTGACGGTTTTTCACTGTTTTTAGGCGTTTTAGCAGGTTATTGGTGTTTTTTGACGGTTTTTCACTGTTTTTAAGCGTTTTAGCAGGGTTATTGGTGTTTTTAGACGGTTTTTCACTGTTTTTAAGCGTTTTAGCAGGGTTATTGGTGTTTTTTGACGGTTTCTCATTGTTTTTAATCGTTTTAGCAGGGTTATTGGTGTTTTTTGACGGTTTTTCACTGTTTTTAAGCGTTTTAGCAGGGTTATTGGTGTTTTTTTGACGGTTTTTCACTGTTTTTAGGCGTTTTAGCAGGGTTATTGGTGTTTTTTGACGGTTTTTCACTGTTTTTAAGCGTTTTAGCAGGGTTATTGGTGTTTTTTGACGGTTTTTCACTGTTTTTAAGCGTTTTAGCAGGGTTATTGGTGTTTTTTGACGGTTTTTCACTGTTTTTAAGCGTTTTAGCAGGGTTATTGGTGTTTTTTGACGGTTTTACACTGTTTTTAAGCGTTTTAGCAAGGTTATTGGTGTTTTTTGACGGTTTTTCACTGTTTTTAAGCGTTTTAGCAGGGTTATTGGTGTTTTTTGACTGTTTTTCACTGTTTTTTAGCGTTTTAGCAGGGTTATTGGTGTTTTTTGACGGTTTTTCACTGTTTTTAAGCGTTTTAGCAGGGTTATTGGTGTTTTTTGACGGTTTTTCACTGTTTTTAAGCGTTTTAGCTGGGTTATTGGTGTTTTTTGACGGTTTTTCACTGTTTTTAAGCGTTTTAGCAGGGTTATTGGTGTTTTTTGACGGTTTTTCACTGTTTTTAGGCGTTTTAGCAGGGTTATTGGTGTTTTTTGACGGTTTTTCACTGTTTTTAGGCGTTTTAGCAGGTTATTGGTGTTTTTTGACGGTTTTTCACTGTTTTTAAGCGTTTTAGCAGGGTTATTGGTGTTTTTAGACGGTTTTTCACTGTTTTTAAGCGTTTTAGCAGGGTTATTGGTGTTTTTTGACGGTTTCTCATTGTTTTTAATCGTTTTAGCAGGGTTATTGGTGTTTTTTGACGGTTTTTCACTGTTTTTAAGCGTTTTAGCAGGGTTATTGGTGTTTTTTGACGGTTTTCACTGTTTTTAAGCGTTTTAGCAGGGTTATTGGTGTTTTTTGACGGTTTTTCACTGTTTTTAAGCGTTTTAGCAGGGTTATTGGTGTTTTTTGACGGTTTTTCACTGTTTTTAAGCGTTTTATTAGGGTTATTGGTGTTTTCTGACGATTTTTCATCGTTTTTAAGCGTTTTAGCAGGGTTATTGGTGTTTTTTGACGGTTTTTCACTGTTTTTTAGCGTTTTAGCAGGGTTATTGGTGTTTTTTGACGGTTTTTCACTGTTTTTAAGCGTTTTAGCAGGGTTATTGGTGTTTTTTGACGGTTTTTCACTGTTTTTAAGCGTTTTAGCAGGGTTATTGGTGTTTTTTGACGGTTTTTCACTGTTTTTAAGCGTTTTAGCAGGGTTATTGGTGTTTTTTGACGGTTTTTCACTGTTTTTAAGCGTTTTAGCAGGGTTATTGGTGTTTTTTGACTGTTTTTCACTGTTTTTGAGCGTTTTAGCAGGGTTATTGGTGTTTTTTGACTGTTTTTCACTGTTTTTAAGCGTTTTAGCAGGGTTATTGGTGTTTTTTGACGGTTTTTCACTGTTTTTAAGCGTTTTAGCAGGGTTATTGGTGTTTTTTGACGGTTTTTCACTGTTTTTAAGCGTTTTAGCAGGGTTATTGGTGTTTTTTGACGGTTTTTCACTGTTTTTAAGCGTTTTAGCAGGGTTATTGGTGTTTTTTGACGGTTTTTCACTGTTTTTAGGCGTTTTAGCAGGGTTATTGGTGTTTTTTGACGGTTTTTCACTGTTTTTAGGCGTTTTAGCAGGTTATTGGTGTTTTTTGACGGTTTTTCACTGTTTTTAAGCGTTTTAGCAGGGTTATTGGTGTTTTTAGACGGTTTTTCACTGTTTTTAAGCGTTTTGGCAGGGTTATTGGTGTTTTGTTTTTCACTGCTTTTAAGCGTTTTAGCAGGGTTATTGGTGTTTTTTGACGGTTTTTCACTGTTTTTAAGCGTTTTAGCAGGGTTATTGGTGTTTTTTGACTGTTTTTCACTGTTTTTGAGCGTTTTAACAGGGTTATTGGTGTTTTTTGACGGTTTTTACTGTTTTTAAGCGTTTTAGCAGGGTTATTGGTGTTTTTAGACGGTTTTTCACTGTTTTTAAGCGTTTTAGCAGGGTTATTGGTGTTTTTTGACGTTTTTTTACTGTTTTTAGGCGTTTTAGCAGGGTTATTGGTGTTTTTTGACGGTTTTTCACTGTTTTTAAGCGTTTTAGCAGGGTTATTGGTGTTTTTTGACGGTTTTTCACTGTTATTAAGCGTTTTAGCAGGGTTATTGGTGTTTTTTGACGGTTTTTCACCGTTTTTAAGCGTTTTAGCAGGGTTATTGGTGTTTTTTGACGGTTTTTCACTGTTTTTTAGCGTTTTAGCAGGGTTATTGGTGTTTTTTGAATGTTTTTCACTGTTTTTAAGCGTTTTAGCAGGGTTATTTGTGTTTTTTGACGGTTTTTTACTGTTTTTAAGCGTTTTAGCAGGGTTATTGGTGTTTTTTGACGGTTTTTCACTGTTTTTAAGCGTTTTAGCAGGGTTATTGGTGTTTTTTGACGGTTTTTCACTGTTTTTAAGCGTTTTAGCAGGGTTATTGGTGTTTTTGACGGTTTTTCACTGTTTTTAGGCGTTTTAGCAGGGTTATTGGTGTTTTTTGACGGTTTTTCACTGTTTTTAGGCGTTTTAGCAGGGTTATTGGTGTTTTTTGACGGTTTTTCACTGTTTTTAAGCGTTTTAGCAGGGTTATTGGTGTTTTTAGACGGTTTTTCACTGTTTTTAAGCGTTTTGGCAGGGTTATTGGTGTTTTTTGACGGTTTCTCATTGTTTTTAAGCGTTTTAGCAGGGTTATTGGTGTTTTTTGACGGTTTTTCACTGTTTTTAAGCGTTTTAGCAGGGTTATTGGTGTTTTTTGACGGTTTTCACTGTTTTTAAGCGTTTTAGCAGGGTTATTGGTGTTTTTTGACGGTTTTTCACTGTTTTTAAGCGTTTTAGCAGGGTTATTGATGTTTTTTGACGGTTTTTCACTGTTTTTAAGCGTTTTAGCAGGGTTATTGGTGTTTTCTGACGATTTTTCATCGTTTTTAAGCGTTTTAGCAGGGTTATTGGTGTTTTTCACTGTTTTTTAGCGTTTTAGCAGGGTTATTGGTGTTTTTTGACAGTATTTCACTGTTTTTAAGCGTTTTAGCAGGGTTATTGGTGTTTTTTGACGGTTTTTCACTGTTTTTAAGCGTTTTAGCAGGGTTATTGGTGTTTTTAGACGGTTTTTCACTGTTTTTTAGCGTTTTAGCAGGGTTATTGGTGTTTTTTGACGGTTTTTTACTGTTTTTAAGCGTTTTAGCAGGGTTATTGGTGTTTTTTGACGGTTTTTCACTGTTTTTAAGCGTTTTAGCAGGGTTATTGGTGTTTTTTGACGGTTTTTCACTGTTTTTAAGCGTTTTAGCAGGGTTATTGGTGTTTTTTGACGGTTTTTCATTGTTTTTAAGCGTTTTAACAGGGTTATTGGTGTTTTTTGACGGTTTTTCACTGTTTTTAAGCGTTTTAGCAGGGTTATTGGTGTTTTTTGACGGTTTTTCACTGTTTTTTAGCGTTTTAGCAGGGTTATTGGTGTTTTTTGACAGTATTTCACTGTTTTTAAGCGTTTTAGCAGGGTTATTGGTGTTTTTTGACGGTTTTTCACTGTTTTTAAGCGTTTTAGCAGGGTTATTGGTGTTTTTAGACGGTTTTTCACTGTTTTTTAGCGTTTTAGCAGGGTTATTGGTGTTTTTTGACGGTTTTTCACTGTTTTTAAGCGTTTTAGCAGGGTTATTGGTGTTTTTTGACGGTTTTTCACTGTTTTTAAGCGTTTTAGCAGGGTTATTGGTGTTTTTTGACGATTTTTCACTGTTTTTAAGCGTTTTAGCAGGGTTATTGGTGTTTTTTGACGGTTTTTCACTGTTTTTAAGCGTTTTAGCAGGGTTATTGGTGTTTTTTGACGGTTTTTCACTGTTTTTAAGCGTTTTAGCAGGGTTATTGGTGTTTTTTGACTGTTTTTCACTGTTTTTAAGCGTTTTAGCAGGGTTATTGGTGTTTTTTGACGGTTTTTCACTGTTTTTTAGCGTTTTAGCAGGGTTATTTGTGTTTTTTGACGGTTTTTCACTGTTTTTAAGCGTTTTAGCAGGGTTATTGGTGTTTTTTGACGGTTTTTCACTGTTTTTAAGCGTTTTAGCAGGGTTATTGGTGTTTTTAGACGGTTTTTCACTGTTTTTAAGCGTTTTAGCAGGGTTATTGGTGTTTTTTGACGGTTTTTCACTGTTTTTAAGCGTTTTAGCAGGGTTATTGGTGTTTTTTGACGGTTTTTCACTGTTTTTAAGCGTTTTAGCAGGGTTATTGGTGTTTTTGACGGTTTTTCACTGTTTTTAAGCGTTTTAGCAGGGTTATTGGTGTTTTTTGACTGTTTTTCACTGTTTTTGAGCGTTTTAGCAGGGTTATTGGTGTTTTTTGACGGTTTTTCACTGTTTTTAAGCGTTTTAGCAGGGTTATTGGTGTTTTTAGACGGTTTTTCACTGTTTTTAAGCGTTTTAGCAGGGTTATTGGTGTTTTTTGACGGTTTTTCACTGTTTTTAAGCGTTTTAGCAGGGTTATTGGTGTTTTTTGACGGTTTTCACTGTTTTTAAGCGTTTTAGCAGGGTTATTGGTGTTTTTTGACGGTTTTTCACTGTTTTTAAGCGTTTTAGCAGGGTTATTGGTGTTTTTTGACGGTTTTTCACTGTTTTTAGGCGTTTTAGCAGGGTTATTGGTGTTTTTTGACGGTTTTTCACTGTTTTTAAGCGTTTTAGCAGGGTTATTGGTGTTTTTTGACGGTTTTTCACTGTTTTTAAGCGTTTTAGCAGGGTTATTGGTGTTTTTTGACGGTTTTTCACTGTTTTTAAGCGTTTTAGCAGGGTTATTGGTGTTTTTTGACGGTTTTTCACTGTTTTTAAGCGTTTTAGCAGGGTTATTGGTGTTTTTTGACGGTTTTACACTGTTTTTAAGCGTTTTAGCAAGGTTATTGGTGTTTTTTGACGGTTTTTCACTGTTTTTAAGCGTTTTAGAAGGGTTATTGGTGTTTTTTGACTGTTTTTCACTGTTTTTTAGCGTTTTAGCAGGGTTATTGGTGTTTTTTGACGGTTTTTCACTGTTTTTAAGCGTTTTAGCAGGGTTATTGGTGTTTTTTGAGGGTTTTTCACTGTTTTTAAGCGTTTTAGCAGGGTTATTGGTGTTTTTTGACGGTTTTTCACTGTTTTTAAGCGTTTTAGCAGGGTTATTGGTGTTTTTTGACGGTTTTTCACTGTTTTTAGGCGTTTTAGCAGGGTTATTGGTGTTTTTTGACGGTTTTTCACTGTTTTTAGGCGTTTTAGCAGGTTATTGGTGTTTTTTGACGGTTTTTCACTGTTTTTAAGCGTTTTAGCAGGGTTATTGGTGTTTTTAGACGGTTTTTCACTGTTTTTAAGCGTTTTAGCAGGGTTATTGGTGTTTTTTGACGGTTTCTCATTGTTTTTAATCGTTTTAGCAGGGTTATTGGTGTTTTTTGACGGATTTTCACTGTTTTTAAGCGTTTTAGCAGGGTTATTGGTGTTTTTTGACGGTTTTTCACTGTTTTTAGGCGTTTTAGCAGGGTTATTGGTGTTTTTTGACGGTTTTTCACTGTTTTTAAGCGTTTTAGCAGGGTTATTGGTGTTTTTTGACGGTTTTTCACTGTTTTTAAGCGTTTTAGCAGGGTTATTGGTGTTTTTTGACGGTTTTTCACTGTTTTTAAGCGTTTTAGCAGGGTTATTGGTGTTTTTTGACGGTTTTACACTGTTTTTAAGCGTTTTAGCAAGGTTATTGGTGTTTTTTGACGGTTTTTCACTGTTTTTAAGCGTTTTAGCAGGGTTATTGGTGTTTTTTAAATGTTTTTCACTGTTTTTTAGCGTTTTAGCAGGGTTATTGGTGTTTTTTGACGGTTTTTCACTGTTTTTAAGCGTTTTAGCAGGGTTATTGGTGTTTTTTGACGGTTTTTCACTGTTTTTAAGCGTTTTAGCAGGGTTATTGGTGTTTTTTGACGGTTTTTCACTGTTTTTAAGCGTTTTAGCAGGGTTATTGGTGTTTTTTGACGGTTTTTCACTGTTTTTAGGCGTTTTAGCAGGGTTATTGGTGTTTTTTGACGGTTTTTCACTGTTTTTAGGCGTTTTAGCAGGTTATTGGTGTTTTTTGACGGTTTTTCACTGTTTTTAAGCGTTTTAGCAGGGTTATTGGTGTTTTTAGACGGTTTTTCACTGTTTTTAAGCGTTTTAGCAGGGTTATTGGTGTTTTTTGACGGTTTCTCATTGTTTTTAATCGTTTTAGCAGGGTTATTGGTGTTTTTTGACGGTTTTTCACTGTTTTTAAGCGTTTTAGCAGGGTTATTGGTGTTTTTTGACGGTTTTTCACTGTTTTTAAGCGTTTTAGCAGGGTTATTGGTGTTTTTTGACGGTTTCTCATTGTTTTTAATCGTTTTAGCAGGGTTATTGGTGTTTTTTGACGGTTTTCACTGTTTTTAAGCGTTTTAGCAGGGTTATTGGTGTTTTTTGACGGTTTTTCACTGTTTTTAAGCGTTTTAGCAGGGTTATTGGTGTTTTTTGACGGTTTTTCACTGTTTTTAAGCGTTTTAGCAGAGTTATTGGTGTTTTCTGACGATTTTTCATCGTTTTTAAGCGTTTTAGCAGGGTTATTGGTGTTTTTTGACGGTTTTTCACTGTTTTTTAGCGTTTTAGCAGGGTTATTGGTGTTTTTTGACGGTTTTTCACTGTTTTTAAGCGTTTTAGCAGGGTTATTGGTGTTTTTTGACGGTTTTTCACTGTTTTTAAGCGTTTTAGCAGGGTTATTGGTGTTTTTTGACGGTTTTTCACTGTTTTTAAGCGTTTTAGCAGGGTTATTGGTGTTTTTTGACGGTTTTTCACTGTTTTTAAGCGTTTTAGCAGGGTTATTGGTGTTTTTTGACTGTTTTTCACTGTTTTTGAGCGTTTTAGCAGGGTTATTGGTGTTTTTTGACTGTTTTTCACTGTTTTTAAGCGTTTTAGCAGGGTTATTGGTGTTTTTTGACGGTTTTTCACTGTTTTTAAGCGTTTTAGCAGGGTTATTGGTGTTTTTTGACGGTTTTTCACTGTTTTTAAGCGTTTTAGCAGGGTTATTGGTGTTTTTTGACGGTTTTTCACTGTTTTTAAGCGTTTTAGCAGGGTTATTGGTGTTTTTTGACGGTTTTTCACTGTTTTTAGGCGTTTTAGCAGGGTTATTGGTGTTTTTTGACGGTTTTTCACTGTTTTTAGGCGTTTTAGCAGGTTATTGGTGTTTTTTGACGGTTTTTCACTGTTTTTAAGCGTTTTAGCAGGGTTATTGGTGTTTTTAGACGGTTTTTCACTGTTTTTAAGCGTTTTGGCAGGGTTATTGGTGTTTTGTTTTTCACTGCTTTTAAGCGTTTTAGCAGGGTTATTGGTGTTTTTTGACGGTTTTTCACTGTTTTTAAGCGTTTTAGCAGGGTTATTGGTGTTTTTTGACTGTTTTTCACTGTTTTTGAGCGTTTTAACAGGGTTATTGGTGTTTTTTGACGGTTTTTACTGTTTTTAAGCGTTTTAGCAGGGTTATTGGTGTTTTTAGACGGTTTTTCACTGTTTTTAAGCGTTTTAGCAGGGTTATTGGTGTTTTTTGACGGTTATTTACTGTTTTTAAGCGTTTTAGCAGGGTTATTGGTGTTTTTTGACGGTTTTTCACTGTTTTTAAGCGTTTTAGCAGGGTTATTGGTGTTTTTTGACGGTTTTTCACTGTTATTAAGCGTTTTAGCAGGGTTATTGGTGTTTTTTGACGGTTTTTCACCGTTTTTAAGCGTTTTAGCAGGGTTATTGGTGTTTTTTGACGGTTTTTCACTGTTTTTTAGCGTTTTAGCAGGGTTATTGGTGTTTTTTGAATGTTTTTCACTGTTTTTAAGCGTTTTAGCAGGGTTATTGGTGTTTTTTGACGGTTTTTTACTGTTTTTAAGCGTTTTAGCAGGGTTATTGGTGTTTTTTGACGGTTTTTCACTGTTTTTAAGCGTTTTAGCAGGGTTATTGGTGTTTTTTGACGGTTTTTCACTGTTTTTAAGCGTTTTAGCAGGGTTATTGGTGTTTTTGACGGTTTTTCACTGTTTTTAAGCGTTTTAGCAAGGTTATTGGTGTTTTTTGACGGTTTTTCACTGTTTTTTAGCGTTTTAGCAGGGTTATTGGTGTTTTTTGACGGCTTTTCAATGTTTTTAAGCGTTTTAGCAGGGTTATTGGTGTTTTTCGACTGTTTTTCACTGTTTTTAAGCGTTTTAGCAGGGTTATTGGTGTTTTTTGACGGTTTTTCACTGTTTTTAAGCGTTTTAGCAGGGTTATTGGTGTTTTTTGACGGTTTTTCACTGTTTTTAAGCGTTTTAGCAGGGTTATTGGTGTTTTTTGACGGTTTTTCACTGTTTTTAAGCGTTTTAGCAGGGTTATTGGTGTTTTTGACGGTTTTTCACTGTTTTTAAGCGTTTTAGCAGGGTTATTGGTGTTTTTTGACTGTTTTTCACTGTTTTTGAGCGTTTCAGCAGGGTTATTGGTGTATTTTGACGGCTTTTCACTGTTTTTAAGCGTTTTAGCAGGGTTATTGGTGTTTTTTGACGGTTTTTCACTGTTTTTAAGCGTTTTAGCAGGGTTATTGGTGTTTTTTGACGGTTTTTCACTGTTTTTAAGCGTTTTAGCAGGGTTATTGGTGTTTTTTGACGGTTTTTCACTGTTTTTAAGCGTTTTAGCAGGGTTATTGGTGTTTTTTGACGGTTTTTCACTGTTTTTAAGCGTTTTAGTAAGGTTATTGGTGTTTTTTGACGGTTTTTCACTGTTTTTAAGCGTTTTAGCAGGGTTATTGGTGTTTTTTGACGGTTTTTCACTGTTTTTAGGCGTTTTAGCAGGGTTATTGGTGTTTTTTGACGGTTTTTCACTGTTTTTAAGCGTTTTAGCAGGGTTATTGGTGTTTTTTGACGGTTTTTCACTGTTTTTAAGCGTTTTAGCAGGGTTATTGGTGTTTTTTGACTGTTTTTCACTGTTTTTGAGCGTTTCAGCAGGGTTATTGGTGTTTTTTGACGGTTTTTCACTGTTTTTAAGCGTTTTAGCAGGGTTATTGGTGTTTTTTGACGGTTTTTCACTGTTTTTAAGCGTTTTAGCAGGGTTATTGGTGTTTTTTGACGGTTTTTCACTGTTTTTAGGCGTTTTAGCAGGGTTATTGGTGTTTTTTGACGGTTTTTCATTGTTTTTAAGCGTTTTAGCAGGGTTATTGGTGTTTTTTGACTGTTTTTCACTGTTTTTGAGCGTTTTAGCAGGGTTATTGGTGTTTTTTGACGGTTTTTCACTGTTTTTAAGCGTTTTAGCAGGGTTATTGGTGTTTTTTGACGGTTTTTCACTGTTTTTAAGCGTTTTAGCAGGGTTATTGGTGTTTTTTGACTGTTTTTCACTGTTTTTGAGCGTTTTAGCAGGGTTATTGGTGTTTTTTGACGGTATTTCACTGTTTTTGTGCGTTTTAGCAGGGTTATTGGTGTTTTTTGACGGTTTTTCATTGTTTTTAAGCGTTTTAGCAGGGTTATTGGTGTTTTTTGACGGTTTTTCACTGTTTTTAAGCGTTTTAGCAGGGTTATTGGTGTTTTTTGACGGGTTTTCACTGTTTTTAAGCGTTTTAGCAGGGTTATTGGTGTTTTTTGACGGTTTTTCACTGTTTTTAAGCGTTTTATCAGGGTTATTGGTGTTTTTTGACGGTTTTACACTGTTTTTAAGCGTTTTAGCAGGGTTATTGGTGTTTTTTGACGGTTTTTCACTGTTTTTAAGCGTTTTAGCAGGGTTATTGGTGTTTTTTGACGGTTTTTCACTGTTTTTAAGCGTTTTAGCAGGGTTATTGGTGTTTTTTGACGGTTTTTCACTGTTTTTAAGCGATTTAGCAGGGTTATTGGTGTTTTTTGACGGTTTTTCACTGTTTTTAAGCGATTTAGCAGGGTTATTGGTGTTTTTTGACGGTTTTTCACTGTTTTTAAGCGTTTTAGCAGGGTTATTGGTGTTTTTTGACGGTTTTTCACTGTTTTTAGGCGTTTTAGCAGGGTTATTGGTGTTTTTTGACGGTTTTTCACTGTTTTTAAGCGTTTTAGCAGGGTTATTGGTGTTTTTTGACGGTTTTTCACTGTTTTTAAGCGTTTTAGCAGGGTAATTGGTGTTTTTTGACGGTTTTTCACTGTTTTTAAGCGTTTTAGCAGGGTTATTGGTGTTTTTTGACTGTTTTTCACTGTTTTTAAGCGTTTTAGCAGGGTTATTGGTGTTTTTTGACGGTTTTTCACTGTTTTTAAGCGTTTTAGCAGGGTTATTGGTGTTTTTTGACTGTTTTTCACTGTTTGCGTTTTAGCAGGGTTATTGGTGTTTTTTGACGGTTTTTCACTGTTTTTAAGCGTTTTAGCAGGGTTATTGGTGTTTTTTGACTGTTTTTCACTGTTTTTAAGCGTTTTAGCAGGGTTATTGGTGTTTTTTGACGGTTTTTCACTGTTTTTAAGCGTTTTAGCAGGGTTATTGGTGTTTTTTGACGGTTTTTCACTGTTTTTAAGCGTTTTAGCAGGGTTATTGGTGTTTTTTGACGGTTTTTCACTGTTTTTAAGCGTTTTAGCAGGGTTATTGGTGTTTTTTGACGGTTTTTCACTGTTTTTAGGCGTTTTAGCAGGGTTATTGGTGTTTTTTGACTTTTTTTCACTGTTTTTAAGCGTTTTAGCAGGGTTATTGGTGTTTTTTCGACGGTTTTTCACTGTTTTTAAGCTTTTCAGCAGAGTTATTGGTGTTTTTTGACGGTTTTTCACTGTTTTTAAGCGTTTTAGCAGGGTTATTGGTGTTTTTTGACGGTTTTTCACTGTTTTTAAGCGTTTTAGCAGGGTTATTGGTGTTTTTTGACTGTTTTTCACTGTTTTTGAGCGTTTTAGCAGGGTTATTGGTGTTTTTTGACGGTATTTCACTGTTTTTGTGCGTTTTAGCAGGGTTATTGGTGTTTTTTGACGGTTTTTCATTGTTTTTAAGCGTTTTAGCAGGGTTATTGGTGTTTTTTGACGGTTTTTCACTGTTTTTAAGCGTTTTAGCAGGGTTATTGGTGTTTTTTGACGGGTTTTCACTGTTTTTAAGCGTTTTAGCAGGGTTATTGGTGTTTTTTGACGGTTTTTCACTGTTTTTAAGCGTTTTAGCAGGGTTATTGGTGTTTTTTGACGGTTTTACACTGTTTTTAAGCGTTTTAGCAGGGTTATTGGTGTTTTTTGACGGTTTTTCACTGTTTTTAAGCGTTTTAGCAGGGTTATTGGTGTTTTTGACGGTTTTTCACTGTTTTTAAGCGTTTTAGCAGGGTTATTGGTGTTTTTTGACGGTTTTTCACTGTTTTTAAGCGATTTAGCAGGGTTATTGGTGTTTTTTGACGGTTTTTCACTGTTTTTAAGCGATTTAGCAGGGTTATTGGTGTTTTTTGACGGTTTTTCACTGTTTTTAAGCGTTTTAGCTGGGTTATTGGTGTTTTTTGACGGTTTTTCACTGTTTTTAGGCGTTTTAGCAGGGTTATTGGTGTTTTTTGACGGTTTTTCACTGTTTTTAAGCGTTTTAGCAGGGTTATTGGTGTTTTTTGACGGTTTTTCACTGTTTTTAAGCGTTTTAGCAGGGTAATTGGTGTTTTTTGACGGTTTTTCACTGTTTTTAAGCGTTTTAGCAGGGTTATTGGTGTTTTTTGACTGTTTTTCACTGTTTTTGAGCGTTTTAGCAGGGTTATTGGTGTTTTTTGACGGTTTTTCACTGTTTTTGAGCGTTTCAGCAGGGTTATTGGTGTTTTTAGACGGTTTTTTACTGTTTTTAAGCGTTTTAGCAGGGTTATTGGTGTTTTTTGACGGTTTTTCACTGTTTTTAAGCGTTTTAGCAGGGTTATTGGTGTTTTTTGACGGTTTTTCACTGTTTTTAAGCGTTTTAGCAGGGTTATTGGTGTTTTTTGACGGTTTTTCAC
>NW_027556527.1:0-34363 GCF_964204865.1 Styela clava
ACAAGGAATGAAAAAATAAAATCCGGGTTGTCACCCTCCCCCTCCCTGTTTTCCCTTTGCCCCTCCATACCCTCATTTTGTGACCTCGTACCCTCATTTTGTGCCCACTTCGCGCCACTTCGTGCCCTGTTTATGCCGTTTAGCCCCATTTTGCCCCACTTTGCGCCTGTTTTCTCCACCCCTTCAACCCGTTAGCTCCTCCCTTCTCCCTTCCTCTTCTGTTTGACCCCTTAAATGTATCATTTTGGCCAGCCTAAGAGATAGCCAAGCCAATTTTGGGGCCTCATTTTGGAATTTTCCGCCCCTTTTTAAAATAAAATAAAATAAATAAAAAAAACCCTTGACTTTTTAATTTTTAATGTTATAATAGAGGGGGGACCTTTCAAAATATTTTTTAGACCCTTTAGGTTTGCCCGGTCATTTTGAGAGGATGAGCGAAAAAGGGCCCTATTTTAGCCAATAAGTGGAGCAATCGGGTTTTTGCCCAGTCATAGAGCCAAAAAACGGCCTTTTTAAGGGGTGGAATCGTTCAACTCTTAAACTCTTACCCCTTTTTTTGGCAACTCTTAAACTTTTAAACCGCCATTTTTGCCCCTCGTGTAGCCATTTTAGAGCGAAAAGGTGGGGAAGTTTAAAAGTTTAAGAGTTTTTCAAAAAGTTTTATATATTTATATATATATTTTATTTTTTAAAATGGAAGAAGTTTTGCGAAAACTCTTAAACTCTTAAACTTTTGCCGTCGGCGTGCTTAAATCCTTGTTGTGGTGCCACTTTTTCGCTGTTTAAAAGTTTAAAAGTTGTTCGCAAAAGGTTTAAAAGTTTAAGAGTTGCCAAATTTAACCCTTTTTTGGGCTTCTTTTCGCTCCTTTTCCCTGTCATAGCGCCATTTTATCCCGTCGCCCCTCTTTGTTGGCTCCCTCTCTTTGGTGGATCTGGCCCCTCTTGGCCTGAATTGTGTACGTTAAACATGCCAAACAGAAGAGGAAGCAACCCGGGAGGTGTTAGGTGTTGGAGCTCGTCCTTTCGTTCGTGTTTTTCCGTTTACTTCTTTTTTTGTTTTTTTGGTCGAGTTTCTGAAGCCACGGAATGGCTTAAACACTGGAGAAAGTCGACCCAACCCCGTTTTATTGGCTTAAACACAGGCGAAAATGAGTTTTGGGCCTTTTTGATGTCACCGATTGGCTTAACTAGGGCGTTTTTTGATTTTTCAATTTCATTTTTTGAAAACTTGAAAAAATTTAGCAAAAAAAACACAATAAAAAACGAAAAAAAACCAAAAAAAATTTAAAATATTTCAGCGATTGGCTACAGCAGGGCGAAAAGTAGCCCAAAAAAAAAATAAAAAAAACTATTGACAAAATAAAAAAAAGGTTTATAATATAATTAGAGAAAGAGGGAAAGAAAAAAGCAAATTAAATTTTAATAAAAGAAAAGAAAAAAAAAGGAGATTTTAAAAATGGAAAACAAAACACAATTTAAAAATGAATTAAAGGAATTATTAGAATTGGACCACTACCAATTAATTATTGGAGAGGTTGACGGATTGAATGAAGCCGAAGCCTTTAAAGTTTTAAAAAATGCTAAATTTGATTGCGACGAAGAAGCCGACAGCTTCGAAAGTCAAGCGATCCAGTTTTTTAGCGACAAGGTGGCGGATTTCGTGGCAAAGTGGGAACAATAACCCCACACGGGGGAGGGAGAGCCTCCCCAAGTATTAAAAAGCAAGTAAATAAATAAATAAAGATAGGGCAGAAAGCCCGGAAAGGAGAAAAAAAGACATGGAAAAAAAAGAAATTCAAGAATATTTAGCCGATAAAATGCCGGTTGAATGTGCCGAAAATTTAAGCACTTACAGCATTACGCAAAATTTGCGAGGTTTGGACTGTAGGGACGAGGAGGACGAAAAAAACCGATTATTAAAAATTATTAATAAATTTGGCCACCAATGCGCAAGCGGTGACCGCGAACAATGCGAAGAAATCCGCGACTTTTTGGCCGATTTCGTAATTTGTTGGCCTTATTCAATTTTTAGCGAAGAAGAGCAAAAACAAATTGATTTTGACAATCGCAATTTAAATTTTTTAGATAATTTTTTTAATTTAAATTATCCGGATTTTTTCGATATTGTTTTAAATGGTTTAAAATTCGAATTTGCCGAAGTGTTGCGGGAAAATTATACGGTTGATTTTTTGGACGCTGAACAATGGGAGGAATTAAAACAATGAATTTTTGCAAGTTGTCGAATTGTTGCGGAAGAATGCCGAGCCAATCCAACGCCGAAATTTCAAAAATATTTAAAAGAAATTGAAGAGTTTACGAAAAGATGAGACAAGGAGGCAAAAAATGAATAAATTAGCACGCCAAAACCAAACGAAATTTTGCGATATCTTACAAAACAAGATTTTAAAGAATTGAGGGGGTGGAGAAGTAAAAAAGCGTTTCGATTATTTTTTAGGTTTAAAATCGATTTATTCCGACCATAAAAAAAATATATTTAAAAAATTAATTGATAAAAAAATTAAAGCCGATAACCTCACCCCTTCAACTTTTAACGCCTTCAAATTTGAAATTTTGGCAATTTGTAAAGGATTAAGCGACGAAGCCAACACGTCAACCAAAAAGCGATTGGCAAAAAAAGACGTTGAAAATGCGAAAAAATTAATTGATTTTTCAATTAGATTGAACGAGCTTTTAGATTTCGAGCCTGAAAAAATGGATTTCGAACCGTTTAAAAGATAAGAAAAACAAAAAAACAAAACAAATTAAATTAAAATATGATATAATTAAAAAAAGGAGATTTTAGAAAATGACAAAATGAACAATTAAGGAATTGGAAGAGTTAAAAAATGATTTTGAGGGATTGGATTACCCCGACATTGTCGACGACGTAGCCCACACATTGGGAAACATTAGCGAAGAAATGGCGGAAAAATGAAGCAATGAAAAATTTAACGAAATAACACCGGACGAAGCCGAAGAAATCACCCAAACCATTTTTTCAGCTTGTTACTCGACCGCGGACCTACTCCGTGAAGCCGAAGCGGAACACGTAGCAGAAGGAGCGGACGACTACGCGAAGGAATCGCGCGAATGACGCGAAGAACTGGAAGAATTCGCCGAAAATTGGGACGAATAAAGAGAGGCCGAAAATGTGGACGGCGACGACGAAGACACCCCGAGCGTTTACATTTAAAACCACCCACCAACAGCACCACCGCGACAAGCAGAAAGGCCCGGAATCTCCGGGCTTTTTTTGCGCATTTGGGCACTATGAAAATTAGACGCGAAAAAATAAAATACGTAATTTATGCCGTCAAAAAAAAAAACGGGCTTAATTTTACACCTTCAAAATTGAACAACGCGAAACAGGCCCGCAATTAAAAAAAACGACCTAAACCATTGAACGCAAAAAAAAAGGGCCTAAATTTAACAATCGAAAAATAAAAAATAAAATAAAAAATACTTGACAAATAAAAAAAAAGGTATAAAATAAATATAAGAAAAAGCAAAAAAAAAATTAGCAAAAGGGAAAAAATGGCATTATCAGAAGGAAAAACAAGCCAAAAAAAATCAAAAAAAATTAAAAAAAACACTTGACAAATTAAAAATTTTGGTATATAATAAAATTAGAAAAGAAGAAGAAGAAAAAAAACAGAAAACGAAAAAGACAAAAACAGAAAACGAAAAAGACAAAAACAAGAAAACGAGAAAACAAGAAAACGAGAAAACAAGAAAACAAGAAAACAAGAAAACAAGAAAACGAGAAAACGAAAAAAGGAAGCCAAAAAATGAATAAATGAACCAAACCCCACACCCTCAACCTTCCGCCTCTGTTTGGCCACCTAATGGGTCGATTTTGAGCATGTGGAGGGGTCGGAAATGACCAAATGAAAACACCGGAAAAAGTACCAAAAAAAGCTAAAAAGGGCCTAAAATGGCTTAAAAAGGGGCTTTTTGGGCGTTTTGGAGGCCTTAGCTTGGGGCTGTACTATGTGCGCGCGTGTGTGTGTGTCTATATGTATATATATTTATATAATAATAATAATAATAATAATAATAATAATAATAATAATAATAATAATAATAATAATAATAATAATAATAATAATAATAATAATAATAATAATAATAATAATAATAATAATAATAATAATAATAATAATAATAATAATAATAATAATAATAATAATAATAATAATAATAATAATAATAATAATAATAATAATAATAATAATAATAATAATAATAATAATAATAATAATAATAATAATAATAATAATAATAATAATAATAATAATAATAATAATAATAATAATAATAATAATAATTTTTTTCCACACAATAATTTTTTGTGGTACAATATAATTATGAAAAATATGAACAAACATTTATTAATTTTTTTTGCCGTTAATTTTTTCGCTGTGGCAGAGGTGTTTTTATGCATTCACAGCAATTATTATTTTATTTTGACAGAAATATTAATAAAGTATGGTACAATAATTTAAAAGGAGGTCGAAAAGACATGAAAGACAAAACTATAGGGTGATTGGCAGTAATTACGTACTTTGGAATATTGGGCTTTTGTATTTGAAACATATACGAGGGCTCAGGATTCAATACGACGTTGGACTACGTGCGATTTATTTTATCCGTGACGTGAATAGTGGCAATGTTTATTGGTATGTTCTTGATAGACGTTATTGATAATTTCTGACCAATAACTAGAAAAGAAGTATTTAATTTTTTAGGTGTGGTTATAGTGGCTATTTATCTTACGCATTTAAACATGTGTATAGTATTGGCATTAACAATAGATATTACTTCGGTTGATAATTTAGGTTTATTGTTTGTATTTAACCCAGCATTAGCATTTTTTACTGTAATTTGCCTGGATAACATAGGTTGATTTGGACATGAATAAACAAACACTAACCATATTGTTTAATCTGGTGTGGTTGTTGTTGCTTACAACTGTAATCGCACTCACTATTATATTTATATATATGGGCGTAATATATGTACTATATATTTATGGTATTACAGTATCGAATGTACGCGAGGTAGGTGATTGGTTGGGCCGTATTTTGTTAGGGCTTGCCGTCGTGATTCCGGTGGCTTTGTATTGAATTGAAAAATTAGAAACAAAAATAAAAAAAAGTATGTTATAATAAAAATATAGGAGAAAAGAAAAAAACAAAATGAATAAAACAGAATTAATAGAAAAATGAAGTCAGTTTTGAACTTCAAAGAAACATTTTAAAATAGAAAACAAATCGATAATTAACAAAGAAGGTTCATTATTATTTGTAAATTCAGGCGTTTCAGCGTTGAGACCTTATTTTTTAGGAGAAAAAACACCACCGCATTCACGACTTTTTAACGTACAAGATGTAATACGAACAAACGACATCTCTTTAATAGGTAAAACTAATCGACATTTAACGTTTTTTCGCATGTTAGGTAACTTTTCATTTAATGATTATCAAAAAAAAGAATCGTTAACGTGAGCATTAGAATTTTTAACATCGCCAAAATGATTGAATTTGGACATTCAAAAATTGTACATTACGTATTTGTTTTCGGACGATGAAACTAAACAAATATTGTTAAATATAGGTGTTGAAGAAGACCATTTGATTTCAGGAGATAAAACAACTAATTTTTGAGATTTAGGAGTTGGCCCATGTGGAACAAATGTTGAATTTTTTTATGATTTGGGACAGCAGTTAGATAAAGAAAACAAAGGAATTGATTTATTGAAAGAAAATATTGATAATGACAGATATTTAGAAATATGAAACGTTGTATTTTCTTATATGTTAAATGATGGTGAAGGTAATTATACTATGTCAAACAAAAAAAATATAGATACTGGAGCCGGATTGGAAAGATTGTTGATTGTTGTTAACAACTTTAAAACACCTTTCCAGTTGAAAGAATACACTGATATTGCTGACAAAATTGAAAAGAAAACTACAAATGATATCAATGTTAAAATTATTTGTGATCATGTATTAGCGATAAAATATTGTTTGAAAGACTTGATTAAAGAAAAATATATTGATTTCAAAAAACGTCACGGTTCGGTTGTACGACATTTAATTCGAAATGCTTCAATGCGTGGTTACTTCTTAAATTATCGAGGACCATTTTTATTTAAACTTTTCGAAAAAGAATATGATACAATAGTAATGAAAGAAGAAAAGGTTTTTTGAAAAATAATGACAACAAAAACAGTAAGTGATTTATTAAACATACAAAAAGGTTATGTTTTAAAAGGAGAAAAAATATTTGATTTGGTTACATCAAAAGGAGTACCTTTATTATTGATTAAATTAATAAGTAAGAAAAATAGTTTCAAATTAGACATGATTAAATTTAAAAAATTATGAGAAAAACATTTGATTATTTCAAAAGGAGGAAAAGAAAAATAATGTACAAAAAAGTAGAAAACTACGTGGATAACGTAATAAAAAAATACGAAAGTTTAAAGTTTTATAAACAATTGCTTATGTGAGCAATAATTCAAAAAATGAAGGAAAAAGATGGTGAAAACCAACCAGTAAAAAAAAAGACAGTAGAAGAATATATATATGAGATTGAAAATAGCATTGTCCCATGGGGTCTCGATTTAAACTTATTGAGAGAACATTTAGCGAATAGTAGCAGACTTTACGATGAATGTGAAGAAAGAATACAAAAAGAAATGGATATGCAAGAGCAGTATAAAAATATGATTATAGCATTTAAACATTGTATAGATAATTATGAAGATATTATCGCAACAAGAAGAGGACCTCCCTGAGAGTGAGGAAAAAAATAATGAAAGAAAAAAAATAATGTGATATAATAAAAATATAGAAATAAAGAAGAAAACAGATAAGATCACTTCTAAGGAGAAAAAAACCAATGGAAAATAATTCACGAAAAGAAATTGAATTAATGAAGTTACAAATAACAAAACTAATTCACAATCAAAATGACACAGTGAAACTTTTAAGCGCTGTTGTAAAATATATAGGATCAAACCTAAAAGGAGGAAAAAAATAATGGATGTACAAATTAACGAAAAATATAAATTAAATGTTTATGATATATTATTGTTGGTGTTTTTTATTATAGTTTTTTCTCTTTCAATTTTTGGAATAGTAGAATTACATAATACAAATTTAAAACTCATAGCTATTGTTTGCTGTTTTTCATTAACAATTTCTTCTGTTATGATGTTAATGTTTCCTTTATCAGTGTACGCTATGAATAAGGCAACAATGAACACAACCGGCGATATGCCAGATAGTGAGTTGAATAAAATGCCATTAAGAGAACGTTTAAAACATGTAAAACTACCTAAAAAAGATATTCTTGAAAAGACCGTAGACACATGTGAAAAAATAATAAACAAATTAGGAGGAAAAGAATAATGACAAAAAATGAAACTATTATTCAATTATTGAAAAATTTTGAAAAGATGATTAAAGCAAATCATGAAGACATTAAAAAGTTAGGTGAATGTATTAATCATAACGCAGAAAAAAGTATAGAACAAGAAAAAAATATTAAAAAATTATTTAAAACAATAGGAGGAAAAGAATAATGAAATTTAATAAAACAGATGGTTTAATCGTAGGAGTTACTACGTTAGGACTTGTAAGTTCTTTGATATGTGTAGGTGTTTTTTATTCTAAACTACAACAACGTATCGTAGATAGGGAAGTATATATTACTGAAACTATAGGAGTTAAAAATGTAAAATCTACAGCAGGGTATACAAATTCAAAAGTAATAGATATAGTAGCGAGAGATCTTCGAGATGCTGGTAGATTAACCACAAAAGTTATCAACTCTGGTATTTCAGCAGGAGTATTTGGAGCATTACTTATTGTTTATTGTATAATTATGATTATAAAAAATAAAGGAGGTCAAGAATAATGGATAATTTTACAAGTGGATTAATAGGATTTGCCTTAGGATCATCAAACAATAACAGCAACAAATCATTAGAAGCTAGATACAACGAAAAAGCAACATTAATAGTAAAAACAAAATATAAAGAATTATGAAAAAAAGTTAGAAATATACGTATATATACAGCTTTTCTTTTATTAATACCAATTTTAGGTACTATACCTGCTATATGTATTTTGTTAGGTCACGAAGATATTATTGAATTGAAAAGATTGATCAAAGAAGAAAAAGAAAAATTAATTAAAAAAGAATTATTAGATAACAAAGGAGGAAAAGAATAATGAAAACATATAAAATTTGAATGAAAAACAAAAAAGAGTTGGATAAATTGGAAAGTATACTATGAGATTTAAAAATTGAATATGATGCTAGAACTAGTATTGAAAGTACAATATGATCACCAAAAGGGGACGAAGACAATACTGTTTGAGCAAAAAAAGGTTTTTACGTAACAGTTAAAACGTTTGAAAAAGGAGGAAAAAATAATGACAAAAAATAAAGAAACAACACTAAAACACAACGCGGATCATATTTGAGAATGACAATTGACAAAAGAACAAGTGGCTTTCATCAAAAAAGGTGTTCCACTTTACGATTCTAAAAAAAAATATAAAAAATTAGATATGTTTATATACAACAATAAATTATATGTTGTTAGATTATATAGCTTACACAAAACAGGTGTTTATATGTCAGCCACACCACTATTAACAAACGGTAACTGTATTATAAAAAATAAAGATGAAGATTTTTATGAATTGAATGGATATGCTAATTTATTACCTAAACCTTTTAACTTAAAAGACGCATACTTGAGTTTAAAATACATTAATAGCGTGTGAGAAAGCTGTACTAGTACAGTAAGGGATGATGATAAATACACGTATGAACATAACAAATGATGAAACAAAAATGAAAAATATAGATTTCCCAATTTACCGGCTTTTAAGACCATGAAGAGATTAATTCAAATGGCGGTACCTCACCCAACAAGTAGCGGTGCAATTACAGAAGAACGATTATTAGAGGTTGAAAAAAAAATAGATTATATTATTAAATATCTAAAAGGAGGAAAAGAATAATGTCAAATTTTTCGGATGGAAATGGAAAATATAAAAAAATATCTTACGACGAATTAAAACAATTAGAAAAAAAAATGGAAAATACACTTATTAGTGCTGTTGAAAAAATGAATTGTGGTATGGTTTATTGTGATTGAATGAGCTGGGATGAGTCACCACATGAACCTTTGAGAGGTCGTTTTGTCGTCACTATTGAGTCTATGGGTCATAGATTTGACTTTGTAAACTTTAATATTCATATTTTAGAAAAAAAACCTAGACGATGATATCATTTAGAAGATAGTGATAATAACAAAATCGAAGTTTATTTAATACTTGAGGATTTTGAAAAATTAGATGATTATCTTGAAGAATTTAAAAAAACTATTAGAAAAGAAATGAGTTCAATTATACTAGCTAAAAATTGAAATAGATTATATAGTTATGATTTTGAAAATATTCGTATGAAAAAAGTTTGAAAAATTTCACAAAAATATTTTAACAAAGACTATAATGAAGCCGATGAATCAACAAATAATTACCCATCTTACATGAAAAATAAAGTTTCACGTAGCGCTTTCAATAGATGTCGAAAAAATCTTGTTAACTTAGCAAAAACAAAACTTTCAACTTGAAAAAAAGGCGATAATCCCAAAATATTTATTGGTGTATATGCTGTTCTTGATTGAGAAAAAGAAAACGTTGAAAAAATAAAGACAATTAATAGAATTAGAAAAGAAATAGCTAATCAAAAATTCACGAAAAAAAGAGGATCGTATAAATATAAAGGAGAAGAATAATGAAATATATGACAAAAAAACAAGTAGAAAAATTTAATTCAAAAATGAATCAGAGAAATTTGAAGTTTCATGATTATTTTGAAAAAATCAGTAAGGAAATTACAAAAAAACATCGAAAATGAATATACACAAACACCAGTTGAGATGATAACGACAGTAAAAGAGTTGTGTTCTTCATGAATTTCGAACAACGTAAAGACGAGGATAAATCATTTGACCTTAAGGTTATGGTAAGTTGCGACACTAAAAAACTATGCCGGTTGAATGTTGTTTTCGCTGAATGACGAGAAGACATGCCTGAAAAAAAGTTTGATAAAGAATTTGGATATGATTTTCTACATCAAATGATATTTAAGGACATGCTCAAAAAGTTTGAAAAGGAAATTACAAAACAAGAAAAAAAAAGATAAAAAAAAGATGCAAAAAGGAAACACAATTTATTTTTTTTACCATGTATATTATTGTGAAGAGGCAGTGACAACTAGCTTAAGCGACAATTTCCTTTCCTTTATCTTTTTATTTTCAAAGTCACTGTTTCATTCACCTTAACCGGTCATATTACGGCCGGTTTTATGACGAGGTCTTGGTAAACGTCAAGGCTTCGTCTCTCTGCCAGCAAACAAAAAAAATAAAAAAAAAAGGAACACAGGAGGAAAAAAAACAATGTTCAAACAAGAGTTATTGAATAAAGGGCTCATTATTTCAATCGAAGGAATCATGAGAGCAGGAAAGACGACAAAGTTAAAAAAGCTTATCGCAGAATGAGGTATTGAAGAACCACAAATTTTTCAATTAGAAGGAACAACAAGAGAAACACGTCAAATTAGACCAGTTATCACTTTTCGTGATCATATCGATTTGACAAATAAAATTGAAGATGCCATAGCTAAAGGACACAATGTTCTATTTTTTGATGAATTTCACTTTTATCCATATGAGTTTCTACAACAAATTCCAAACTTACAACGCCGTCGTATTACTCTTGTATTTTGTCTATTGACATTATATAAGACAGATCCACGATATTTTTTTCAAGAATACGTTGGAAGATTTGCTGACGTTCGTTACCAATTAGACGAAGCTCGTTGTTTCGAATGCGATGAAAAAGCATATTCTAATTACATTTTACACAACGACAGTAATAATTTGGTTGGAGACGCTGATAAATATCAAGTATTATGTATTAAACATTATATAGAAAAGACTAAATATAAATAAAACTATGAAAAATAAAAAACAAATAAATCAATTAACATACGAGGAAAGAATGTTTTACTACACACACAAACATAAAGGAATAACAAGTAAACAAGTGTGAGTTAACTACTGAGACTCGAAAGATACCAAATCGGGAATATTAACTACTTTTGAGGAACATTTTTCGGTTTATTGATGATTCTTGAATAGAATGAAGAAAGCAGGAGCCAAATGATACATGAATAAAGAAGGTTGTCCTGTGTTTTACAATATTAAATCACTTAATATATACAATAAATGCTTTGATCCAAAATCAGCATTAGTGAGTGCTTCTATTTTGGCGAAAAAGATTATCGAAACAGGAGAAGAATTTGGATATTTAAAGTTTCTTGAAAAGTTCAAATACGAAATCAGTATATTTAAAAACACAACTATATATCTTCAAGAAAAAGATATAAAAGCTATTTGTCAAAAATTAGAAATCAAGAAACACAATTTGTGAAAACTAAATGAAGAACAAATCGAACTATGTAAAGACATTAAATTTCAAAGTCCTTTTTTTAAAAAACATAGATTAACTAAATGATCGCTATATCGAATAAAAAGAATGCGATTTAGTACAATAGAGGTTGACAACTTATACTTAGACAACAAATATAAAAAAAGTACGAAAACACATACTAAAATTAAAGATATTATCGAAGAATATGTTATCGAGAATGACATTAAAATTAAAAAAGATAAAACAAATCATCTTTTATTGTCTGTTTTTCGTAAATTGTGAATTTGAAACGATTACATTTTTTCACTAGATGAAACACCTAAAAACATTAAAGATAAAGGTTTTGAAGCTGTAGGAGAACACTATCGTATTTATGGCAAAAACAAAATATTTACCAGCAGATGACCATTATTGCATCGTTTCGTGAAACATTATAGAAAACTCGAACCGAAAACAACAATAGAAAAGAAAGAAACATTTTTACAATATTTAAAAAGAAAATTATTTGGAGGAGGAAAAGTGTAGTATAATATATTCGGGGATGTATAGGTTCGATTGGCGTAGTTTCTTTTTTTAACAAATGCAAAAACAACTACAAACAACCTTTCAATGTTGATGAATGAATCCTCATTGGTATCTAATAACACGTTTCAGTTTTCACCGTCATATTAGAGAATATAATAACAAAAAAACCCCTTAATTGTCAGTTGCGGGACAATTTCGTAAATAGCAACTAAGTTTCGTTTGAATGATCATATAAAGCGAAATTAAACAATCATGATCAAATTGCGTCAAGAAGTGGGTGCAAATCCCGCCATCTCCACCATTTGGATCTGTGGTGTAATGGATGACATGCCTCTCTGTCTAAGAGGAGATAGCGAGTTCGATTCTCGTCAGGTCCGCCACGGAGGAGTAGCGAAGTGGTTAAACGCGTCTGACTGTAAATCAGATTCTTTTTAGATACGGGAGTTCGAATCTCTCCTCCTCCACCATTTGCTGGTTTAGCTTAATGTGGCAAAGCACCCGTCTTGTAAACGGACGAGTACAGGTTCGAGGCCTGTAACCAGCACCATTAGCAGATGTAGTTTAATGGTAGAACTTCAGATTTCCAATCTGACTATGGAGGTTCGATTCCTCTCATCTGCTCCATATAGAGCCATAGCTTAGTGGTTACAGCGCACGCCCTATAAGCGTGAGATCTTGGGTTCGAATCCCAATGGCTCCACCATCGGAAAGTAGCTTAGATGGAAAAGCACTCGGTTTGGGTCCGAGAGATCATAGGTTCAAGTCCTCTCTTTCCGACCATTTTTTTCGGAGCGATACCCAAGCTGGTTCAAGGGGACTCATTGCTAATGAGTTAGGTTGGTTTTCTGACGCATGGGTTCGAATCCCATTTGCTCCGCCAAGCCTTGTTAACTCAAACGGTAGAGTAGTTGCCTTTTAAGCAAATGGTTAAAGGTTCGAGTCCTTTACGAGGCACCATTTAGCCCACGTAGCTCAATTGATTAGAGTAAGGGTGTTCTAAGCCCTAGGTTGGAGGTTTGAATCCTCCCGTGGGTACCATATAAGGAAAGGAGGAAAAAAACATGGAAAATAGAATAGATAAAATTAAACGAATGTTTGCTGTTGACGATGAAGTGTCACGTTGCGAATCAAAATTGCGAGCCGATCTCAAATCGAAAAAAGTTGATGTACAACGACTTATGACGGCGCATTTGGATATTAATTCGATCCCTAAAGACATTACAAAAAAACAACAGGCTCGTCGAAAAAAAGTGTACAAAAGTATAAATAGCATGATAAAATATTATATAAAGGAATTAAATAAAATAGGAGGTCAAAAATAATGACAAATAGTGAGATGATAAAAAAACAAATAGCCGAATTTAAAAAATTATTGACTTTAAGCAATAGTATTGATGAATGTACAATGAAAATACTCGGTTTTCTTTTAAAAGTAACAGAGCATAATTACGACAATATTAGTGATTTAGAACATAAAGTGGGTTGTATAGCACACCGCAACTCAACATGTGAGTCTGAATTAAAAAAATTAAAGGATGTCAAAAATAATGACAAAAAATAAAAAAAACAAGTTATTTTCTATTCCTTATTTTGAATTCGATCCAAACGATAAGAATTGCGAAAAAAAATTTAAAAAATTTATAGAAAATCTTATAAAATTGAAAACAAAACAAAAAAGTACAATAAAATCAAAGGAGGTCAAAAATAATGACAAAAAACAAACAAGTTAAAGAAGTTTTAAGCTTCTTACAAAAAAATAGGTTAGACAGTATTGTCTTAGGAGTTGGCGCATTAAGTTTAATTGGTACCATCACTGGAATTGTGTTGTTTAGTTTAAAATTAAACGAACCACAAGAAGTAATAACTCAAGTAGAAGAAATTAGCCCAGAAAAAGCAAAATCAATCGAAGTATATGGAGATTTTTCAAATTTAGATAATGTATTAATTGATTATGTCGATGATATGTCAGCGATTGGAAGTTTTCAAAGTGGGCCAGGTTATTTAATTCAAGTTGGTTCAAAACAAAAAATGACTTATGGAAAATTTGCGGAGCAATTAGAAATTCAAGGAATTACAAAAGCAAATTCGACTGGATCGTTAAATTGAGCAGAAGCAGATAAAAAACATTATGGAGATTTAGCAAACGATACTATTAAAGTTGATCATGATGGAACACATTACACATTCCAAGTTGGTACAAAAACAAAAATTATACGTCTTGAAGATTTTAATATCCAATTAAGAAACCAGGGGATTTTAAACGAAGACATAGATTACACAATTGATAATTTACCTTCAATTTTAACTTTTGACGCTACAAAATCAATAGAATCAGTAAAAGAAAAAATAAAGCTAGCATCAATCGCAACATACGGAGATTTAAGAAGACAACCAATTAATGTTTTATATAAAAATATTGAAGGAGCAATTAAATATGAAGTTAATGAACTAGAACTTAATTTTGATCAATTAAAAGCAGAAGCAACAAAACAAGGGTTTACATTAGACATTGATTTATTGATATCAGATGTAAACAAGATTATCAATAGACAAAGTAGAAATATAATCTTAGCAAAAGAAAATCTCGATAATGCCATCTTTGCGCGAAAATCAAAAAAAGATAATTTTGATGCTACATCTGCAGATGTTGATAAAAAAATATTAAAAGCATATGATTTGTGAGTATACGAAGCTAACATAACACATGAAAGAGTTAATGATGAAATGGATATTATTGTAATTGAAAAAATAAAATTAGAAAATCATAAAATAAACACAACAAAAGTAGAAGAAACACCAAAAGCTGTAATTGTAGAACCATCTATTAGTTCTGAAGTATTAGGTTACCGTATCGGACTTATATCTTTAGGATTCGTAGTTATTGCTTTAAGTTTAGTTTTAACAAGCACAGCATTTAAATTGTGAAAAAAATTAAGAGGAGGAACAAAAAAATAATGATGAAATTTATGACAGACGCAGAAGCCATTGCTAAAATTTTCAAAATGTCGCTAAAAGAAGCGAATGAAAAATCAAAAATTATACACGCAATTAGAGAAGAAGAACGAAAAAAAATGAATTGTAAACATTGTTGCATGTGTAAAGTAGAAGAAATGACTTCTTTCAAATTAAACGAAGAAATAAAAAAACTTAAAAGTAAAAACGAAAAACTAAAAGCTGATGTGGAATATTTGACTGATATATGTCATAAGGAGGGATACCGAGTATAATGAGAAGCTGAAATACAGATATGAAAGAAAGATATTTTTCGAAAAGTAGAAGAAGATTTACAATAGGACATGATAGATTATACGATATGTATGACTCTTCGATTTATCGAAAATTGGAATCAATTATGATTTATGAGATTAAAATGGAATTGCTGACAGAAGAAATTTTGATGGAAACATTTGACAGATATGTAGAGCGCGATTATCAAGCAAAAAAAAAATTAATTCAAAATGATTGAGAAACAACATGTATTGATGATTCAACTATAAACGTAAAACTTTCTTTTTACGAAGCAATTTTGGAATTAGTAAGTTTTCATATTATCAAAATCCAAGAAAAGCAAGATGGAAACAAATAAAACGTTAAAAAAATTTTGAAACTTAGAAGACATTTTATTTAAATTGGCACCACACGCTAAAACAATAGTGGTGAGTCCAAAACTTGACGGAGTGGGAGCATTTTATGATGCTTCTACCAACAAGTTAATTGTTTGCCGTTCTTGATCAGAAATAACAACTTTTTCCATAGAAGGAATATTGGAAGTCGGCTTTGGTGAACTTGTTATGAAGAAAGAAAATGGGACACGAAGAGACGTTGTTGGTCTTCTTAATAGGAAGCAAAAAGTGGAACGACATAATTTAATTGATTTCATTAATTATAAAAATGTTGAAAAAACAATAAAAATTGATGAGTTAAATGATTACATCGAACAACAAAAACAAATTGATTATCCTATTGATGGTATTATTATCGAGCGTAAATACGCATTCAAATTACCGGGACCGACGGCGTGTGCAACAATCAAAAAAATAACTACGCAATTTGGAAAAAAAACTGGTAAAATAAGTTACATAGCATGATTGAACCACCCGGTTAAATTGAATGAAATTTTCGCTAAGAAAGTGAATTTATCAACAAATAAACAAGGATACAAGGTTGGGGACCACATCGTTATTGAACTGAAAGGACAAGCAGTACCAATAGTGATACGAAAGGAGAACATGTAAAAAAATGAAAAAAGGAAAATTTATTGTTGTCGAAGGAATTGATTATTCTGGTAAAACAACATATATTAAAAAATTAAAAAAAGAATTAGAAAAAGAAGGATTGAAAGTACTTACTACATGCGAACCAAAAGGCATAAAATTTGGACGCATTATGGCGAATAAAATCTTTTTCAATGATAAACTAGATATTAGTTCACGAACTAAAGCAGTTTTGTTTATCGGAATTGGATGAGAATTATTTATGAAATATATCAAACCACAATTGAAAAAATACGATGTTGTTATTTGTGATCGATACATTTTTAGTACTTATGCTTATCAAGTTTTCGGTGGAGACAAAACAATTAATGAACACGAATTATTAGGATTATATAACGAAACTATTTTAGATGATTATTTCCCTGATGAAATTCATTTTCTCGATTGTCCTACGACTGAAATAATGCGTCGAGCAACAATTCGAAAACCAACAAACAATTACGACGAAAAATGCCTTGATAAAAAGTACGTTAACCTAATACGTTCTGCGTTTCGAAAAACATTCGATTTTTTCAACGCCAAAGGTGGTTACGCCGTTAAACAACAAATAGAAAAAATTACAATTTATAGAAAAACAACCCAAGATAAGGAGCTTTGAGGAGAAATATGAAAAAAAGTAATATAATTAAATGAAACCGAAATGATGATCGGAAATGATTTGATTTCGAAGAAGACGCAGTACGTTTCGAAACTGGATTAATGTTTGGTGTTTTCGGAGCAATGAAAACCGGAAAAACCACAAATGTCAAGAAATGACTGGATAGTTTTCTAAAACCTGATGAAATACTATATGTAGTACCGGAAGAATCAATTCGACCAACAGACAATTACGATAAATACAATGTGTGTAAATTAAGTACATCATTATTAAGCCACGAAGAGTTTTCAAAAATTGAAAAAAATTGTTTCTTGTGGGATATGGGACAATCATTATCGGTTTCAAATAAATCTTTATTTTTCGAATTTGGAAGCGAATACGATTGAATCACGAAATTCATTAAAAAACCCAAAAATATAAAAATGGTTGTGTTTGAAGAATTAGGTTTTTTCAACCATTTAATGGATGACGTGTTAATGATTTTTCGTTTTTTACTTTCGAGAGGAGTATCAATTACATATATTATGATTAACAAATATAGCTGTATTTTTCGAGATGAAACAGCAATTATTGATTTTTTAAAAGAAAGAAGTCATTATTTCACTGACATTCCGTACAATAAATGTAAATGTGGAAACAATCTTGATGCTGAACACACGGAAGATAAAAACCTCGAAAATACAGAATTAAAAACACCTGAAAGTTTTACAGGTAGAAAAAGATACAATTTATATTGTTATCAGTGTATAATAAATAAAAGAACGGAGAACAAAAAAAATGCTTAATATAAAAAAACCGATAAACTGAAAAAAAACAATATTGAAGGTAGTATTGGCTATTAATTATTTAGCCTTATTATTTACGACAATGTCAATAGTAATATGTGCGATTAGTGACGTAGAATGAAGTGTCATCGGAGACATGAGTGGAGATAATAATGCGGTGTATTTTTATTACCTTCTTGGTTTTCCAATGGGGGCGTTTGCTTTCCTGGCAACAAACATTTCGTTTTTCTTTTCAGGATTAAACATTGAACGAAAATGAAAAGATTTGAAATCATTTAGCCTTGTACAATCAGGTTTTATATTTACAGTTAGTGGATTGATTCCACTTTACACAGCATGAGTAGGATATTTTTTATCACTAAAAACAACTGGTTTTATCATTTGTGGTATAATCATACTATTACTATTCATCGTACAAATTATTTTAGGATATTATTTTATAGTTAGAACAAATAAAGGAGGACCAAAAAATGGCCAAAAATAACAAAAACATAGGAGAAAAAACAATGAAAACACAAAAAGAAAATGCTATTGATTTAGCACAATTTGAATATGACAGATTACAATTAATGTCAAAAATTGAATCACTTGGAAAAAAATTAAAAGCTGAATTCAAAAAAAACAAGAAAGACAAAGAAGCAAGTATTAAATTTAGAGCACTGCATGAAGATATTTTACAAACATCTTTTGATTATTCAAAATTATCAGCAGTTGTAGAACATCACACTAAAAAATACATGGAAGAAAAAGAAAAAGCAGAACAAGCAAAATACAAAGCAAATAATAAAAAATAAGGAGAAAAAAATGGAAACAAATAAAACACTAATGTTAAAGAAAAATAAAGAAGTATTAGAAGTAATTTCAGCTCAAGATTTGGTCGTTTTAGACGGTTTTATCACAGCAAAAAAAGAAGAAGCGTGTATTAAAGAAAAAGTTAAATTACACAAAGAAGCAATGATTAATTACATGTCACAAAACGAAGTGACTAAAATTATCGGAAAAGATAACTCTTTTTCAGTAACGATGAAACAACCAGTTTCTATGCGAAAAATTAATTATGTTAAGGTAGTTAAAGATATCGAACTAGAATTTGGCATCCCACCAGCTAAGTTGGAAAAAATTATCAACAAACATACAAAAATCACAGAAGCAAAACAAACCATTATGGCCAAAATAAACGTGCCAAAACAATAAGGAGAAAAAAAATGGAAACAAACAACACAACAACAAACACAACAACAAACACTGCAAACACTGCAAACCCAACAACAAACACTGCAAACACTGCAACCCCTGAAACAAAAAAAACTGAAGTACAATACGCACCTGATTTTAAATTGCAAAACACAACAACAACTACGCCAGAATCTGTAAAAAATAATGTGGTAGTTAATGAACCTGCAAAAAAAGAAAGTGGAGTGGAATTTGTCACTGCGGGAGAAAAAAAACGAGCATTCGAAAGAGCACAAATGGTAATCGGATCAGTAATCAAAGCAACACATGGGATTATTCAAAATAGTAAAAACGCTAAATTGAATGGTGATTCATATATTCGACTACAAATCATCGCATATTCAATCGAAAAGCAAAAATACATCAAAATTTTTATTAGCATTATTAGACAATTTTTCGATGAAAAAGATGTTTTCGATTTTGCCGTAAAACTAATCAAAGAAGACAAAATGAATGGTGTATATCTTAAAGTTAGAGGATTAACTTATCGTCAACCTTTCTTAATGCAAGATATGGAAAAAAAGACACCTTACTTAAATGAAGACGGAACTTTGAGAAAATGAAACAAAATTTCAATGGCACCAAAATTCCAAAACTCATTAGTCTTTTTAGCTGATAAATTCGGTGAATGAAAAGAACGTGATGAAGCAATTGCTCCATTAACTCGAAATAGCTACAACTCAATCGTATATGACAAACCCGAAATCAATTCAAAAAAAATTGAAGTTAAAGGAGACGCTTCGGGTTGAGACGCGAGCTAGACCTCATCCCCAATACACAATCGGAAAAAACAAAAGTGGTCAAAAAGCTATTCAATAATAGTAATTTTAACTACAGTGAACATCGATTATTGGTTCCAGACTGACCACCAAGTTTTTTTCTCAACAATTGTGGGTTGAAAGACGGAAAAGTTGCCTTTATATGTATGTATATAAGGGCAACGCTCCCTATTTTTCACATTGATTCGATTGGACTTTATTTATTTTATAAAGAAAAATGAATCAAATGAGACGATTTTGATTTGTTAGAGTTTTTCACAAAAAAAAGTATTGGACATATCAACTTGATCAAAAACGTTCGAGAAGATTTTCCACAATATTTTAGTACGGACAGAGATAGCAGTTTTGAATATCAAAAAAAAATGGCAGGATTCATTCAAAACAGAAAAGGGTTTTTTTTCGCCAACAAAGGATTATACCGAGTTGCCGACAACGGAATTACCGAATGAAAATTACCTGACATGATATTAAAAAACAAAGAGGAGATGACAGAGGAACACAAAAAACCATGATTTATACCAAATGAGACTTTTTTCGATTATGAACTTTTTACTAAATATTTAAATAACGAAATTGATTTCCGCAATGATAAAGAATACGAATTTGTTGCGGATTTCGCTAAAAAAGACGAAGAATTAACAAAGACATTATTCACAATATTAGCTAAGGTCAATCTCTACAGAGCAAAAATGGGAAGTATAGTAGTAATTAATGGTGGAGGAAACAATGGTAAATCTGAGTTTTTACGATTAATAAAGAAAACAAACGAGGACGGCATTCAAAATGAAGCATCAATCAAAATGCTAGATGCCGGACACAAAATGATATATACAACTCTAATTAACCGAGTTGCTGTTTTATTCGACGAGGAATACAAATTAAATAAAAGCAGAATAGCATTGTTGAAGGATTTTACAGACAAAAATTGCGTTAAATCTTTCGAAGAAAAATACAAAACAAGCTTTTCAAAAGTAATTCCTCCTCAAAATTATATTTTTTCGACTAATGAAGTATACCATATCAATTCGGAAATCAATGGACGAGAGGCTTTACGAAGACGTTTTTGCTTTATAGAACTAAAAAACAATTTTGGTAAATACAAGGCAAGACATGATCCAGAGTCGATTATGTACAACAAGAAAAGTTTGACAAAGATTATGACAATCGCATTTTATTATTTTGTGAAATCGAAATGTAAAATATATCAAACAAAAGAAATGAAAGAATTGTACGCAAAAAGAACAAGACCAAAATTAGAACAATTTTTGGACAATTTATTCGAAGAAGTTATCGATATAACCTTGGAAAAAAATGGTAAAATAATATACGAAGAATACAAGTCTTTTTGTAAAGATAATAGATGAGAAAATGAAGGAAAAATTCGTTTTAACAAATTACTTGAGAATACTGATTTTGATACTTACGATGTTGAAAAAGTAAGATTAAAAAGAGAAAATGAATTTTCAGGTAAAATGGTTAACGGGTGATGATTTATAATTAGCAAAAAATATAAGGAAGGAAACATAAAATAATGAAAAAATTAATTATCGATACAGAATTATACAAAGGCAAAAATTTTGAAGAATGATATTTTATTGTGGGGGAAATGGACGTTGATACGAAAGAAATTACGATTCGAGAGTTTAGTAATCACGATGCAGGTATAAAAAAATACATGCCAAATTGTGACAAAATAATTGGTTTCAATTTCTTTCGATATGATGTTTTAATGATAACCTACTTTAACAACGGAAATAACTTAAATGAATACAACGGTTATATTATTAATAACGGTTATAAACAAGTGGCGAAGTTTTACAAGAAAAATAATACTTTTTATTCATGACTTTATGCTTACGAGTGACCACAGATTTACGATTTGGCGGATAACCAATTTGATTTATATAAGTCGATTGGACCGTCATTAAAAAATAAATACTTCAAAGAATTTGGAGAAGATATTTGAAAGGGCGAAAAAGGTGATAAGAGACAATTCGAAGAATGAGATTATTACAAAAACAACAAAGAAAAATGTATTGCGTATTTGAAAAATGACTTGGAAGCTACATACAAATTATACAAAAACCACGACAGACACCCGTATTTAAACATTAAACAATTGATGACAAATCAAAGTTTGTTGGCAGTTCGTAAATTGGATTGAGCTCTTTTCAATAAAAAAATTACATACGTTTTACCATATTTGTTTAAATTCAATCCAGAAACAATTGTGATCGATCCGTATACGATTATGAATTTCGGGATAAGCAAGGATAATCCTGAGTTTTGAAATCACATTAAAGAAAATGATTTTAACCCAATAAACCTACCAGCGCACAACAAGAATTGTCTTAATAACGGAAATAATTACAACGGAGGGGTTCACAATGTCGTTTTTAGAAAGTTTTTTAAGGCTAGCGAAACAGAAGGTAAAATTTATTCGATGGATTTCACAAGTCTTTACCCAAACATTTTGGTACTTGGACAACAATCTAAATTGTTTAAATTGTTTACTGAAGCTAGCTTTAACAGATATTGCGAGTTAAAACATCAAACAACAGTGCTTAAATACGGAACAAAAGAGGACAAGGTCAAACGTGAAGCGATGAAACTATTGTTGAATTCGACATTTGGTTTTCTTCCCTATTTTTTCAAAAAGAACTCTTTAAATAACGAGGCTGGATTTGCCACTCAAAACTGAATTTGCAGACAAGGACGAGTTTTAATTTGATTGTTAATAAGCAATATTTTATTGCAGGATCCCGAGGCTGTAATAATCAACATTAATACGGACGGTGTTTTCGTTCAAAGTAAAAAAGATTTGACGGGTGTACCTAAAAAAGTAATGGATAAAAGTGGTTTCGAAGTAACTATTTCAGAACTAGATTGATTTTTAAGTCGAGATGTGAACAACCACTGCTATAAAATTAAGGAAACGAAAAAGATAGTGGCAAAAGGAATATACAAACCATCAAAACAAAGTGCGTTGTTGGTTAATAACAAAAAACTATCATTGTACCCATATGAAGAAAGATTGTCGTGATTGAAATTATTCGAGGAAGATCGAATGAAAGAATTGCCTCACGAATTCGTTGGATTTGCTTTTGAAGAGAGTTATCGAAAAAAGTTATTTGAAGACAATATGGATATGGTTGAAAAAATCAAAAGGCTCGGAATCGAATTAGATAAAATACAATGAACACTATCGTATGTTGGTGAAAATAATAATTCCGAACGTTTTGTTATCAATAGGAAAAAGGAATATGCCGTAGACACACAAAAAATTAGTTTGGTAGATATGGTTAACCCTTTCACTTCTGGAAACAACATACAAAGGTTTCAACAATTTAATTCATTAGCTATTAAACCAGCACAGGAATACGTTGTTTTCGATGACGATGACACTGTACAAAAACATCCTTTGTTGTTAAAATACAAAGATAAAACATTGTCAATAACTTCTAAGTGAGGAAAAGAAAAAGGGAAATACAAATTGGTTTTTAAAAATCCTAGCAAGAAATTATGAAAATTAAAATGAAAAATTGCTTCGAAATATGACATTGAAGTTAAGCCATATAGCTATATGATGATGATAGATAAGAATGATTACTATTATAATAACAACAATGTAAAACCAATAGACATACCAAAAGAAGTAGAGAATATGCTTGAAGAGTGTGCTGTTTATGAAAAAGGGATTAAAACAGAAGGTAGAGTACAGAACTTGGTTCAAATGCTAAAAGATAAGGGATATAGCGTTAGACGTTGCATGACACAGGAAAATATTATAGGGTTTGTACCTAAATGTCACCTTAATAAGATCCATCATGATACAGTCAAACGAACATACAAAGGTTTTTTAATGGTGTTCAAAGAAAGAACAATCATTAAATGCTTTTGTGGAGATACGAAATGTATAGATTATTTCAAACAAGATGTAACATGGGAGGAACAAAATAACAATGAAACATCATATTAATTATAAAAAATATTTATTGAAACACTTGGACGATTCAAGGTTTCAAAAACGAAGTCAATATTTGGAATTCGATGAAAAAAAACACAAATATACATATAACAAAAAGTCAATGAATGGCGTAACCTCAGTATTTGGTTATGCCCAACATTATTACGATAAGACAATGACAATGGATCCTGAATATAAGGATATGATTTTGCGAAAAGCATCAAAGAGAGGAATTGAAATCCATAAGCACATGGAAGAATTGGTAAAAAACGATAAATGTACAATTCTACCTAAGTATATGAAAGTTTGTTTAATAGAACAAAAACTTATGGATCCAGAGGCTTATCTTTGTGGAACTGTTGATGTTATTGGTTACAACACAAAAACACGTAAGTTTTTCGTATTAGACTGAAAAACAAGTAAAAGATCAACAAACAATTTGGAAAGATTCAAATATGGATGTCAATTATGAGCATACGCAAGACTTTTCTCAACTAATTTTTTACCGAAAAAAGCTGGGTTAAAAGTAAATGAAATCGAAAAATATATTGTTTACATCGATAAAAACACAGGAGAAACATCTAATTTGAGTTTAAATAAAGAAATATGAACAATTTAATCGCATGAGATGTTGGGAAGAAATCTGGTTATTACGCTTTAATAGAAGGTAAATACTATTATGATCAGGGTAATTTCTACGACATTCTTGAGAATTATACGCGAATAATTCGAGATATAAACGGTACTACTAACTTGGTTTTCTATGACGACATGTATGGTTATTTGAAGATTATTAAATCTCTTAGTTTCAAAAAAGGAGTTGTATACGAAAGAACACGAATGAACATCCGCGGAGAACTAAAATCATTTTATCACAATGAGACAAAAGTGAGTAAAGAAGTTTTGAACGAAGCTTTGAAACGAGAATTCAAAAAAAAGAAGTCTGTAGAATTTTTCGTTAAAGAACACGGTAAAGGTTTTGAAGTCGAAAAGAACACGAAAAAAAATTCTGTGGAATATCGAATCAAACAAGTCGCCAGAAGCACAATAGTTAAATTTTTTTCTGATGATCTTGCAGAAGCCTATGTTTTATTCGTTTATGCGAAAAAAGACCTAAAAATATAGGTCCAAAAAGGACAACCTAACGTACTTTACTATGGAAAGGTAAAATTAGAGGCCTGTTTTCTCTCTTATTTTTAAGAAGAAGTCACGGGTTTTTCGTTAATCATTTCTTTAGAAACTTCCTCGGTGGGTTGTCCTAATGTTCTTCTGGCAATTTCGTCAGAGAACGCATAACATAGTGCGTCGTATTGGTCGTCACCGCTACCACTACTTTCGTCTTCAACAAAACCTTTTTTATCAGGTCTCAAAACGATAGATTGCATAGAAGCAATTAATTTTTTGTTGTTTTCATTCCGAAACATGTAAAAGCAACGATTTCCTAAAGCTAGCATTCAAGCCATAAGACGTTCGCTTCTTCTAAATCTTTTAGAATTTTTTTTAACACCCGAAAAAGAAAGATAATCAATATTTCTTTTATCAGCTAATGATTGGAGATCTCACACGAGTCGCATATCACTAGTATCGCAATTAACGTAAACAGTTTCGTTTTTGTCTAGTTCAAAAAGATTCATATTATATACAATAAATCCTAAAATACGAGTTGTCAATTCCGGCGTGTGAATTGCTCTTTCGTGATGTTCAATTGTTAAGGTGTCGAGTACCAATATTCGAGATCCTTCAAAATTCGATATCCCGAAAACAACTGCTGTTGGATTACGAGTTTGTCCGAAGTCGATCCCTACACGAATCAAAAAATCATTATATGGAATAAGAGACGGCTCATCACCTTCTCCTCCAACATAGATAATTTTCGATGTGTCGAATGTTTGGTTTTCGGCAATCATTGGCTTTCCATATAATATGGTTGGTGCTTCGAGTTTGTTTTTATGAGCCCGTTCGTACATCTTTTTAATACGATTTGGCGAAACAATATCGTCCTGAACCGTTTTAACAATGCATGTTCAATGATAGAGAGTTCTGTTTTTCTTGTCGAAATAATAATCCTCTCCTTTACTCATCATTACTTTTTCGTTTCACGGCAATACATTTTGAAAGTCTTGAAAATATGCACAACTTGGGTTTCATGGGTTGCTGGCTTTGAAAATCAAAATCTTTGAATTTTTCGATCCTCCGGTAGCGTTGAATACACGGTCAAAATCACGAGCATTAAACTCGTATGCTTCTTCGTAGAAGATTATAATATAGTCCGCATTTGTCCGGGGAAGACCTAATTGTGCTTGGTATGCTGTTTTTTGTCCAGTGATTCCCAAAACG
This sequence comes from Styela clava, assembly GCF_964204865.1. Classification (NCBI taxonomy): domain Eukaryota; kingdom Metazoa; phylum Chordata; class Ascidiacea; order Stolidobranchia; family Styelidae; genus Styela; species Styela clava. Next base: position 26,024 of record NW_027556527.1, read on the forward strand.
TTTAATTCGAAATTATAACCTTTCATCGAATTATAAGTTATGTTGGTCGTAATACCCATTGCTTTTGAGAATCATTTAGGCATTACTTTATTGATTTGTTCAAACATGTTTCTTTTATTAGTCAAAACTTTACGAATGAAATAAAAGTGAAATGTTTTGTCCAAGTTGTATAGGCTTGCCAACAAACAGAAAGTAATAATATTTCAAGTTTTTCCAGCTTGACGTCCTCCCGCTAAGTTGACTTCGTCGATCGAAAAAGGTTTGTTGTGTTTTATTTGATCTAACAAGTCGTATAAATAAGAATATGTATCTGAAATTCTCAAATTACTTAATGTTAAATTGTTGTCTGGATTATTCTTCTTTGTCGTTTCTTGTGTCATTTATGTCAATAGAACTTTTGTTCTCTCCTACTAAAACAATTTTTGGTTTTGATGATTGAACTTTTGCGTTTAGATCTGCGTAATATTTTTCAAGACGAATCATATCTGATCGTGATGCTGTTACCATTAATTTTTGACGCAAGTATGTTCATTCTGGGCTTTCAGAACAAAAACCCATTCCTAATCATGTTTTATATTCTTTTTTGATTTGCTTTTCTTGTCATCAACGTAATACATATATCATATCTATTTTATATTTATAATATAGGTAATCCATGAAGCATCGACAAGGTGCTCCAGTGTGTACTTTTATTTTTTTAATTTCTGAATTTTCCATTATATTCCGCTATATCTTCCTCGTCGTAATTTTAACATTTTTCTTGTTTTTCTTCTTGGCCGTTTTTTCATGGCATGGTTTCTTCCAATTGATTTTCTTACAGCCTTGTACGATTTGAATTCTTTTGTGCGTCCTAATCCTTTTCATTGATTACGTGTTTGCATGATTGCTATGTCAGGTGGACCTCTTCATAATAAGGTCCCTACTCCTCCAATTGAGCTAGCAACGAAAGGTTGTCCACTTTTTAGAACCCGAACCAACCTTAAATAAGCCTCACACGAAAAATTGGGTCATGTGTATCATTTTCCGGGACGAGCTCTTGGAGCGAAAAAAGTTGCTAACATGAAGGAATCCGGGTTGTAGTGGAGTTTTTTCACTCATGTTGACACAGATGAAGTGTCTATAATACCAGCATATTTTTCGGCAATAATATCGCAAGCATCCTTTTTTTTGTCGTCTGCCTCGGAATCAGGTTTTGATTCTTGTTCACTTGCCTTGCTTTCTTTTTCTGCTTTACTTGTCTTTTTTTCGCTAGAAGTACCTTTACTTGTATTGTCCCCTGATAAATCCAATTCTTCATTAGCTGTTTTACCAAGATTTGTAGGGTCCTCTGCAACACTTTCCAAATATCTAATAAAATCAGCTATGCTTTTGAATCCTTTTTGATAAATCAATCTTGCTATTTCGGGTGTTTGTAACAAAGCTATTAATTCACTGTTTGTTAAATTTCGAATATCATCTAAGATTGGTGTTGTTTCAAATAACAACTCTAGTACGTCCCTTCTTAAATTTCGTAAATGTTGAGTTAAATCGGAATCATTGATAATATCTTTAATGTTTTGGCCTTTCAACATTTCGATTCCATCACTAGCTAAGACGTTATTCAACGTCATTTCATTTAATGTATCTAATTTGTATTGAAAATCACTAGGTGGTATATCACCAATTTCTCTAAGAGCATCATCAAATGCCTTTCTTGTTAATTTATCTTTTTCCTTATCTCGTTCATTACTAGGTGTCAAAAGTGCAGCGGCCGTAATACCTAGAAATACACGAGCAGTCCCTTCAGCTACTTCACCTAACCCTTTAATTGCTCTTGCTCATCTGTAATCTGTTCTATTTGGTTTACTATTTATGAAACGTGCCATTTTACACCTTTAATTTTATGTTGTTTATTGATATTTCGTTAGGTAAAATAGATGAAGTTATGTCGCTTCTTCTTTTTCCTAATCAATAAAGTAATGATCATTTGGAAAAACTCATAGATAGACCTGTTGAAGATTTAGTTAAAACAAAATAAATGTCTTGTCCGAAAGTGTCGTTTTCCTGGTAAACAGTCTTATAATTCTTTCATTGATAAGCACCATCTGAATTTAATTCAACATTACTTATTCAGAAGCTTTTAGATTCACCATCGTTTAAAGTTTGCAGATCAATTGTTACATTTATACGTAATGTTTCAGGATAAGGATCTGTAAAATAAGAAGCCAAGGAGTTTATACCTACTGTAAAAAATATTAAGGTATCTACGGTATATGTTCACTCAAAATCGTATCGAAGCTCAAAAGACAATGTCTTTCATTCGGGTTGTATAGTTGAAGAATAAGGTAACTTAATTTCTCATCTTTTTTTTAATATGTTAGATCAATAAATATAATAACCCGTATGGTAGTAAACATTTGATCCGCTACCACCAGATCAGTTATTCGAAAGTCTATGAAAGTCAGACGCGTTATTTAAAGCATCATAATAAGATGTTGTATAGTCAAAAGTATCCCCTGGTGTTCTATCGTAATTTGAATTTAAATAAGGGACAGTAAATGTACCACTTGAACCAACATGTAGTATTTTTGATGGTGTTGTTTCAATATTGGGGTCGGAAGAAGACGACTTGTTTGGAAAACGAAGAGTAGTTATTGTTTTCAATAATTCTGTTCTATGGTGTAATAACTTTTCTTTTAACGCAGTATTCAAAGGGTCTCCTTTTTGAAGAGTTAAATTAGTAATATTACCGTTAATTTCATTAACTATTGTAAAAAATTTAGTTCTATTGGTATTATATAAATCGAAAAGAGATGGGGAAATTATATCTTTTATTTGTTCTAAAGTAAATGTTTGTGGATCGTCACCTACGGTACTAATAATATGTCCTTTGTTGTAATTATAATTATGAATTGTAATTCAAAATTGATCTGTCGACATAAACATTGCTGATATATATGCACGAGGTGTATTAAAACCAACATTTGTAGATGTGTCAGTTGTTACTTCTCAGTTAAATTGAGGGGTATCATCAATAAAATTTTGTAATCTTGTATCGCCATCTTTACCATTGTACTCTCCTCGAAAATCAATAGTTGTTGAATGACGTTTATCAGGAGCGACATAATCTTTTAAAGTGTCGTAAATAGTAGCAATATCGGTGTTGGATAGGTATTTTTCAACTTTTTCGAATGAGAAATACTTATAAAGAGTAAATGGAGTTTTATTAATAAATATATTATTGTTATCATATAGATCATTAAAACTAGATCATGTTTCTTCAGGGATGTTGAATACTTGAGATAGGAATTGTTTTTGGTGATCTGTAGGGATTTCGTCTAATTTCAACCCTGTTGGGTTAGTGTCAGCATCATAAGGTTCCAAGGTAACGTCAACGTGAGAATCAAATAATGTTTGTGTTTTTAATGATAATATGTTATTTGCTTGGAAAGAAGACAATGTTGTAATCGCGTTATCAATATTAACAGTGGTTTTATCACCGCTTAAAAAGTCAGCATCGATATCTGTAGCAACCAATTTCAATGTTTCTAGTTTATCCGCTGAAAAAGAGTTGTAATTTTCGTCGACGTCTAATTGCAAAATGCTTCTTATATAACCATCAGTATTAAATGATTGAATATTTTCTGATGATTCATATTTGTTTATAAAATCTTGTAATTGATAATTCAATGTTGAAACCAAAGATGAAACGTACGCTTGTTGTATATCTGATATTTTATCAGCAATAATTTCTTTTAATCTTGTTTTATCTGAGTCATCCAAAACAGTATCTCCATCAATCGTATTGCTCAAAATTGTTAAGTCACCTTCAGTGTTGGTAGCTATAATTTGACTAGCAAAATCGTTATATGCTTTAATCTTGGCTGCTTTATCCACTTCACCAGCAGCCTCAGCTCTTTCTTTAGCTATAATGTTATTGTTTTCCTGAAAAGAATTGATTTTTTCGAATAATTGTTCTTTTAACGAGGCATGTAATATGACCGTTGAAGTTATTTCTTTTCTTTTCATTTCTAGAAGAGTAGAAGAATTGTAGTAAAGTTCTATGTATCTTTTGAAGTTTTCGAAAATTATAAAACTATAATGTTCTTCTAAAGTGTCTATTTTATTTAGCAAAATTGTTTTTTGACCATTTCAATAATCAATAGCGTTATCGGGAACATTTTTTTCAATGGCATAAGCGAAAATTTCATTTTTAATCACATTGAAATTAACTTTGAAATGTTTTTTTTCTTCTTCTTTTATTTTTTCTTCGAATATAAGAACATCGTTATCTATAAAACCATATAGTTCCTTAAGTGCGGCCGCATTTGCCGTAGCAGATACCGCTTCAATTGGCGTTAAGTCCAAAGGTTGAAGATTAATCAATGTGTCGAGATAAGCATCCACAGAAGAGTAATTGTCATTTCGTGTATTCAATATAATATTGGTTGTTATCTCTCTAATATTACCTCCGAATAATGCCGAATTCTGTAAATGGAAAAAACCAACAATTTCATCTTCATTATCATAGAATGTCAATCTTATTTGTCTTTTTCCCAACATTTTTATAACTATTCAATCAATTTCAAACTCATAAGGGTCATCTTCGGATTGTGGGAGAGCTAGCAATTTAGCACCTATTTTAAATTTTCCATTCAATAACTCTTTAGTGTCGTGTGTTTCATTTAATTTATCGACCTTTTCTTGTTCAGTGAGTTCTGATAAATTTAATGGTTCTGTTTTAAATTTGTCTGTTAATTTCAATTTATAAATATCGTTAAATTGAGAAGAATCCATAACCGAAGTTATAGGGTTGTCTGATGTCGAAAATAACACCATGGGAATACCATGTAATAATTGATTCGCAACACTTAGATTTGAATGAATCATGGCAAGTGCGTCGGAACTAATTAAAAATGGGAAAGAACGTCGATTTGAATTATACATTTTTCTTTTAATAAACATTTCTTCGTTCGCGTTGGCTGCATAATCATAAATTTTTCGAACAACGTTTCCCAATTGACTACCAATTCACGCTCCAGCAGTGGCAAAGAATTTACCACCTTTACTTTTTTTTGATATGGCCGTCCCAACACCGAAACCTATTAAGGCACCTACTAAAGTGGAACCTTGTTGGATAATATCTCCTCAAAAAGATTTTCAGTTTGTTATTTGAACAACATTCGGTGATAGAAACATTAAATCTGAATTAATAATACTAATGAAATTAAGATAATTACAAATAGATAAATAATCCAATGTTAAATCATTGTTTTTTCCAGAGTTTTCAGCAACATCGCCCACATCATATATTGTTTCTGTTTGATTTTCACCAATATTACGTTCTTTTTTAGACGCATAAATTTCCTTGTTTTCAAATAAAGGTGATACTGATGTTCGTGTTTTACCATTAACAAAAGTAACTCTTTTTTGTAAAACAACATTTGCGAAATCGTTAACATAATTTAATTTTGAATAATCCAAAGAGGATTTATTGTTAACCATAATAGAACCCATATTTTTTCTATCCATACGGGGATCATATTCTACACCCAATTCTTGAAGCAAATCCGCAGCATAATTATTTAACATGAAATAAGCATTTGGAATAATTTCGTGAGATGATTCGTATTGATATGTTAAAGACAAGGGATCAGGTGTTGGTTCCGATAAACTAGAAAACATCAATTTTTTTATATCTGCTGAAATATACAAAGGATCATCTAGTTTTTTTCTTCCGTACACCTCAATACCCATTATACCACTCATGCCGTTAAGTGCTAGTTGCATGGTATCTATTCCAGGTACTATTTTTCATCCAGCACTTCTTCTGTCTGGCGTACCAACAAGTTCGATTTCATTAATTTTTTCCAACGCTTTTGTTTCGGCATCAGATATCATGGTTGCAATTTCGGTTGTTAGTTCTGTTTTTCGTTCGTCAGTAGTGTCTTCAGCATTAAGTTCTGTTTTTTTGTTTTCTAATAATGTGTTGTCTAATTCTCCAAAACCTATTAAATCACCATTTATTAATCATTCTTTATTGTAATATCCGCAAGCATGTTTGGGAACGGTTATTTTGGTTTGCGAAAAAGAACCATCACTTAATATTTTATTTACAACTCTTTCTGCTTTAGAACCCACAACATATGGTAAAAAGAAACTAGATCCTGGATGAGAGAACAAAATTGATTGTCCAAGCATTCGTCCAGCCTCTTCAAGTTTTTCATTAAGCGAAACAAATACTATGGAATGATAAACATACTTTCCTGATTCATTAACATACACTGTAATAGTTTCTATGTCCAAAATATTATTTTCATTAAGTTCTGGACACATGAACATTAAGTTTGCAAAATTTTTCTTTATAATATTATGTTCGAAATCTCATATTATGTTTAATCTGTCGTTTTCATCTTCTTTAAAGACTGCTTCAATCCGAGAGTCTATTTTTTTTTCTACGAACCCCAATTTACTTGTTCGATAATTTTGTGTAAATGTGGGAGCAGAAACAATCTTACCAACGAAAAAAATACCTGGAGTGATATTGCGTTTTCCAACAAGATCTTTACCCTCCAAGTTATCTTTTGTTATTTCAGAGGCTGGGATTTCGGATATTGTACCATCATTTTCCACATGGTGCAAAGTAACATCTGCTTCTCACCCCAAAGGTTTAATAATAACTGATTTTCTTCCAGTATAAATATATCTTTTATTGACAGAATTGAATGTTAATTTATCATCAACTCCAGTATGCCCGGAAGAAACAACCATTGGGAAAAAATAAATATCTTTGGTTGTATCGATAACAGGATAGGCTGTTCCGTTTTTATATGTTTTGAATATTATATTTGATCTTTGTTTCATAATATGTTATTTAGTTTCGATGAACTTCTTTTCTTCGACGAACACCACCTTTCTTTCCTCCTTCATTTGATGATTTAGCTATTCTTTGTTTAGTATCTAACGGTTCAATGACTTCTCGTTTAGAATCGTTTCTAGGACGTCCAGCACCTTTCGGTTGTTGTTCAACTACTGAGCCATTTTCACCGCTTCTTTGTTTAGACAAAGGACCTTCTTCTTCTCCCGTTGTCATTTCTCGAAACTCTCTGTTGGCTTCTCAGTCGAGTTTTCTTTTTTCGTTAATAGCATCCAATTTTTCTTGTGCTCTGTGGATAGGCATGTTGAAAATTTTAGCAATAGCATCAACATCACTAATTCAATTGTAATTAGATAATTGTTGCATTATTGAAACTAAAACTTCGTCAATAATTACTGAATTACTATCATGGAGTTCGAATGTAAATTGCGGGTCTTGAAAACCGGCAGCTTGAAACATCAAATCCAAGAAAATATTCAAGTTTTGATCCAAGGCTGTTTTTTTCTTTTGAATTGTCGAACCTTGGTTTGAATAATTATAACGAGCTTCTGTAGCAGTACTTGTATCTTTTTGACTAGGTCAACTGAATCCCATCAAACTTCAAATTAAGCTTAATGTTGAATCAATACTTTCGTCGAATTCCTTTCAGTTTTTTTGTGGTTGGAAAGATTCCAAAACCGGAGCTGAATCTGACGCGGCGTTCCCACCTGTGTTTACTATAATATGGTTTTTTAATTCCCCGTTGGCTTCCAAATCTTTCTTGATTTGATCATGAGCTTTATTCTTGTCCAAATTAATACTAATAATTGTTTTACATGTTTTAAGTTCTTTTTTATAAAAATCCATTTTATCACAATAAAGGTCAATTAAACCTTTAGCAAGTAATCATGGAGGTTTAGGATTAGCATGTCAGAGCGAAAAATCAACAAATGGGATGATATAATCGCCATGATTGTCTTTGAACGGGTTTTCTTTGGATTCTCATGCTTCGTTTTTTCCAAGGGCCTCTTGGAGTTCTCCAACTTGTCTGACCTGTATGGCTCGAACGTAAGATGTTCCGTCTTTGTTTTTACCAATTTTTGTATTGTGGCTACCAGCTTGTAACATGTCTCCTGATCCGAAGAATTGTCGACGAACTTGTCCGTCACTGTTTCATGATTCACGAATGAAAATCTCACGAAGAGAGTCGGTCATTCTTTCACTGGTAAATCAAATGGCTTTAAGTGTTTGATATTCTCAAACAATTTGTGTTAAGAAACGTGGTTTGTTGGTGAAAATTCGAAAACCTTTGCATTTTTCATGTTCTTTATTTTCGAGTTTTGTGAACCCAAGAACAGTACTTCCATACAATGCCATTTTACGAATTAACCCTTCTACGACGATTTGAAAACGAGTTTGTTCCACGAAATCATTTCATCATTCACGTAGTTTTTCGTCTTCCGTTGAGAATGAAAAAGATTTACCAAACAATAATTTAACGTGCA
>NW_027556528.1:0-54351 GCF_964204865.1 Styela clava
TCAGGGTTATTGGTGTTTTTTGACGGTTTTTCACTGTTTTTAAGTGTTTTAGCAGGGTTATTGGTGTTTTTCGACGGTTTTTCACTGTTTTTAAGCGTTTTAGCATGGTTCTTGGTGTTTTTTGACGGTTTACCACTGTTTTTAAGCGTTTTCGCAGGGTTATTGGTGTTTTTTGACGGTTTTTAACTGTTTTTAAGCGTTTTAGCAGGGTTATTGGTGTTTTTTGACGGTTTTTCACTGTTTTTAAGCGTTTCAGCAGGGTTATTGGTGTTTTTTGACGGGTTTTCACTGTTTTTAAGCGTTTCAGCAGGGTTATTGGTGTTTTTTGACGGTTTTTCACTGTTTTTAAGCGTTTTTGCAAGGTTATTGGTGTTTTTTGACGGTTTTTCACTGTTTTTAAGCGTTTTAGCAGGGTTATTGGTGTTTTTTGACGGTTTTTCACTGTTTTTAAGCGTTTTAGCAGGGTTATTGGTGTTTTTTGACGGGTTTTCACTGTTTTTAAGAGTTTTAGCAGGGTTATTGGTGTTTTTTGACGGGTTTTTACTGTTTTTAAGCGTTTTAGCAGGGTTATTGGTGATTTTTGACGGTTTTTCACTGTTTTTAAGCGTTTTAGCAGGGTTATTGGTGTTTTTTGACGGTTTTTCACTGTTTTTAAACGTTTTAGCAGGGTTGTTGGTGTTTTTTGACGGTTTTTTTCTGTTTTTTGAGCGTTCGTTCTAGCAGGGTTGTTGGTGTTTTTTGACGGTTTTTCTCTGTTTTTTACGCGTTTTAGCAGGGTTATTGGTGTTTTTTGACTGTTTTCACTGTTTTTTACGCGTTTTAGCAGGGTTATTGGTGTTTTTTGACGTTTTTCAGTGTTTTAAGCGTTTTAGCAGGGTGTTTTTTAGTGTTTTTCGACGGTTTTTCACTGTTTTTAAGCGTTTTAGCAGGGTTATTGGTGTTTTTTGACGGTTTTTCACTGTTTTTAAGCGTTTTAGCAGGGCTATTGGTGTTTTTTGACGATTTTTCACTGTTTTTAAGCGTTTTAGCAGTGTTATTGATGTGTTTTAACGGTTTTTCACTGTTTTTAAGCGTTTTAGCAGGGTTATTGGTGTTTTTTGACGGTTTTTCACTGTTTTTAAGCGTTTTTGCAGGGTTATTGGTGTTTTTTGACGGTTTTTCACTGTTTTTAAGCGTTTTATCAGGGTTATTGGTGTTTTTTGACGGTTTTTCACTGTTTTTAAGTGTTTTAGCAGGGTTATTGGTGTTTTTCGACGGTTTTTCACTGTTTTTAAGCGTTTTAGCATGGTTCTTGGTGTTTTTTGACTGTTTACCACTGTTTTTGAGCGTTTCAGCAGGGTTATTGGTGTTTTTTGACGGTTTTTCACTGTTTTTAAGCGTTTTAGCAGGGTTATTGGTGTTTTTTGACGGATTTTCACTGTTTTTAAGTGTTTTAGCAGGGTTATTGGTGTTTTTTGACGGTTTTTCACTGTTTTTAAGCGTTTTCGCAGGGTTATTGGTGTTTTTTGACGGTTTTTAACTGTTTTTAAGTGTTTTAGCAGGGTTATTGGTGTTTTTTGACGGTTTTTCACTGTTTTTAAGCGTTTTCGCAGGGTTATTGGTGTTTTTTGACGGTTTTTAACTGTTTTTAAGCGTTTTAGCAGGGTTATTGGTGTTTTTTGACGGTTTTTCACTGTTTTTAAGCGTTTAAGCAGGGTTATTGGTTTTTTTTGACGGTTTTTCACTGTTTTTAAGCGTTTTAGCAGTGTTATTGATGTTTTTTGACGTTTTTCACTGTTTTTAAGCGTTTTAGCAGGGTTATTTGGGTTTTTTGACGGTTTTTCACTGTTTTTAAACGTTTTAGCAGGGTTATTGGTGTTTTTTGACGGTTTTTCACTGTTTTTAAACGTTTTAGCAGGGTTGTTGGTGTTTTTTGACGGTTTTTTTCTGTTTTTTGAGCGTTCGTTCTAGCAGGGTTGTTGGTGTTTTTTGACGGTTTTTCTCTGTTTTTTACGCGTTTTAGCAGGGTTATTGGTGTTTTTTGACTGTTTTCACTGTTTTTTACGCGTTTTAGCAGGGTTATTGGTGTTTTTTGACGTTTTTCAGTGTTTTAAGCGTTTTAGCAGGGTGTTTTTTAGTGTTTTTCGACGGTTTTTCACTGTTTTTAAGCGTTTTAGCAGGGTTATTGGTGTTTTTTGACGGTTTTTCACTGTTTTTAAGCGTTTTAGCAGGGCTATTGGTGTTTTTTGACGATTTTTCACTGTTTTTAAGCGTTTTAGCAGTGTTATTGATGTGTTTTAACGGTTTTTCACTGTTTTTAAGCGTTTTAGCAGGGTTATTGGTGTTTTTTGACGGTTTTTCACTGTTTTTAAGCGTTTTTGCAGGGTTATTGGTGTTTTTTGACGGTTTTTCACTGTTTTTAAGCGTTTTATCAGGGTTATTGGTGTTTTTTGACGGTTTTTCACTGTTTTTAAGTGTTTTAGCAGGGTTATTGGTGTTTTTCGACGGTTTTTCACTGTTTTTAAGCGTTTTAGCATGGTTCTTGGTGTTTTTTGACGGTTTACCACTGTTTTTGAGCGTTTCAGCAGGGTTATTGGTGTTTTTTGACGGTTTTTCACTGTTTTTAAGCGTTTTAGCAGGGTTATTGGTGTTTTTTGACGGATTTTCACTGTTTTTAAGTGTTTTAGCAGGGTTATTGGTGTTTTTTGACGGTTTTTCACTGTTTTTAAGCGTTTTCGCAGGGTTATTGGTGTTTTTTGACGGTTTTTAACTGTTTTTAAGCGTTTTAGCAGGGTTATTGGTGTTTTTTGACGGTTTTTCACTGTTTTTAAGCGTTTAAGCAGGGTTATTGGTTTTTTTTGACGGTTTTTCACTGTTTTTAAGCGTTTTAGCAGTGTTATTGATGTTTTTTGACGTTTTTCACTGTTTTTAAGCGTTTTAGCAGGGTTATTTGGGTTTTTTGACGGTTTTTCACTGTTTTTAAACGTTTTAGCAGGGTTATTGGTGTTTTTTGACGGTATTTCACTGTTTTTACGCGTTTTAGCAGGGTTATTGGTGTTTTTCGACTGTTTTTCACTGTTTTTAAGCGTTTTAGCAGGGTTATTGGTGTTTTTTGACGTTTTTCACTGTTTTTAAGCGTTTTAGCAGGGTTATTGATGTTTTTTGACGGTTTTTCACTGTTTTTAAGCGTTTCAGCAGGGTTATTGGTGTTTTTTGACTGTTTTCACTGTTTTTTACGCGTTTTAGCAGGGTTATTGGTGTTTTTTGACGTTTTTCAGTGTTTTTAAGCGTTTTAGCAGGATGTTTTTTAGTGTTTTTTGACGGTTTTTCACTGTTTTTAAGCGTTTTAGCAGGGTTATTGGTGTTTTTTGACGGTTTTTCACTGTTTTTAAGCGTTTTAGCAGGGCTATTGGTGTTTTTTGACGGTTTTTCACTGTTTTTAAGCGTTTTAGCAGTGTTATTGATGTGTTTTAACGGTTTTTCTCTGTTTTTTACGCGTTTTAGCAGGGTTATTGGTGTTTTTTGACTGTTTTCACTGTTTTTTACGCGTTTTAGCAGGGTTATTGGTGTTTTTTGACGTTTTTCAGTGTTTTTAAGCGTTATAGCAGGGTGTTTTTTTAGTGTTTTTTGACGGTTTTTCACTGTTTTTAAGCGTTTTAGCAGGGTTATTGGTGTTTTTTGACGGTTTTTCACTGTTTTTAAGCGTTTTAGCAGGGCTATTGGTGTTTTTTGACGGTTTTTCACTGTTTTTAAGCGTTTTAGCAGTGTTATTGATGTGTTTTAACGGTTTTTCACTGTTTTTAAGCGTTTTAGCAGGGTTATTGGTGTTTTTTGACGGATTTTCACTGTTTTTAAGTGTTTTAGCATGGTTATTGGTGTTTTTTGACGGTTTTTCACTGTTTTTAAGCGTTTTCGCAGGGTTATTGGTGTTTTTTGACGGTTTTTAACTGTTTTTAAGCGTTTTAGCAGGGTTATTGGTGTTTTTTGACGGTTTTTCACTGTTTTTAAGCGTTTTAGCATGGTTCTTGGTGTTTTTTGACGGTTTACCACTGTTTTTGAGCGTTTCAGCAGGGTTATTGGTGTTTTTTGACGGTTTTTCACTGTTTTTAAGCGTTTTAGCAGGGTAATTGGTGTTTTTTGACGGATTTTCACTGTTTTTAAGTGTTTTAGCAGGGTTATTGGTGTTTTTTGACGATTTTTCACTGTTTTTAAGCGTTTTCGCAGGGTTATTGGTGTTTTTTGACGGTTTTTAACTGTTTTTAAGCGTTTTAGCAGGGTTATTGGTGTTTTTTGACGGTTTTTCACTGTTTTTAAGCGTTTTAGCAGGGTTATTGGTGTTTTTTGACGGTTTTTCACTGTTTTTAAGCGTTTTAGCAGTGTTATTGATGTTTTTTGACGTTTTTCACTGTTTTTAAGCGTTTTAGCAGGGTTATTTGGGTTTTTTGACGGTTTTTCACTGTTTTTAAACGTTTTAGCAGGGTTATTGGTGTTTTTTGACGGTGTTTCACTGTTTTTACGCGTTTTAGCAGGGTTATTGGTGTTTTTTGACTGTTTTTCACTGTTTTTAAGCGTTTTAGCAGGGTTATTGGTGTTTTTTGACGTTTTTCACTGTTTTTAAGCGTTTTAGCAGAGTTATTGATGTTTTTTGACGGTTTTTCACTGTTTTTAAGCGTTTCAGCAGGGTTATTGGTGTTTTTTAACGGTTTTTCACTGTTTTTAAGCGTTTTAGCAGTGTTATTGATGTTTTTTGACGTTTTTCATTGTTTTTAAGCGTTTTAGCAGGGTTATTGGTGTTTTTTGACGGGTTTTCACTGTTTTTAAGCGTTTTAGCAGGGTTATTGGTGTTTTTTGACGGTTTTTCACTGTTTTTAAGCGTTTTAGAAGGGTTATTGGTGTTTTTTGACGGTTTTCACTGTTTTTGAGCGTTTTAGCAGGGGTTATTTGGGTTTTTTGACGGTTTTTCACTGTTTTTAAACGTTTTAGCAGGGTTATTGGTGTTTTTTGACGGTTTTTCACTGTTTTTAACTCCGGGAAGGTAGTTATGTGTGGTTTAAATATGGCCCAAGCATGATTGGTATATAAGAGTTAACATTTCTTATGTATACTTCTTATCTTAGGCTTAATTCAAAACAAAACCAATAAGACATTTTCGCGCCTTTTTCAAGCATGATATGGGCTTATCCGAGTGTTTTTGTCTTCCGGTTGTGCGTCACTCCCTTTTGGCCTAGTTCCAATTTTACGAGTTTTATATCTATAAATATTTGAAAGCTAAGAAACATACAAAGGAATACGTTATTACTTGAAAGAAAGTCATTTGCGCGAACGAGCGCTCATTTTTCCTCGCGTAAACACACTAATAAACGCACTAATAATTACCCACACAATAATAAACAAACACTGCACGCAAAGAACCGCGTTGACTTCACAAACATACCGCTTCGTCACTCGGGAACTATTCGTGCTACACCATTGCCTGTGGTATCATTTTATTAGGAAAGCAAACAGCGAGACGTCTACAACGCTTGCGAGAGAATGACGTTATCATAAATAACAATTCAAAGGCCATAAAGAAGGAAGATTCGCATGTGTTTACTATCGCCGATAATTTTCTCACGTAAAATTTCGTACATGAAGCGGTCATTTAGCGACCTCTTGCGTATAGAGAACAATAATACGATTCAAACAAGCGTTCGATGGCCTTTCAAGCCATTTTGGTTAGGCGACAAATGCTAATTAAAAAACGTTAAAAAATTTAAAAAAATTTTCGGGATTAGAGGGTTGCAAGTTTCTTGGTGTTTTTAGATGGTTTTTCACTGTTTTTAAGCGTTTTAGCAGGGTTCTTTGTGTTTTTAGACGGTTTTTCACTGTTTTCAAGAGTTTTTGGGGTTGTTAGACGGTTTTTATCGGTTTTTAGGCGTTTTTAGCAGAGTTTTTGGTGTTTTTAGACAGTTTTTCACTCTTTTTAAGCGTTTAAGCAAGGTTCTTGGTGTTTTTAGACGGTTTCCACTGTTTTCAAGCGCTTTATCAGGGTTTTTGGTGTTTTAGGCGGTTTTTCACTGTTTTTAAGCGTTTTAGCAGGGTTTTTGGTGTTTTTAGACGGTGTTTCACGGTTTTTAGGCATTTTGTCAGGGTTTTTGGTGGTTTCACACGGTTTTTCACTGTTTTTAAACATTTTAGAAGGGTTTTTGGTGTTTTTATTCGGGTTTTCACTGTTTTCAAGCGTTTTAGCATGGATTTTGTTGTTTTTAGACGGTTTTTCACTGTTTTTAAGCGTTTTAGCAGTGTTATTGATGTGTTTTAACGGTTTTTCACTGTTTTTAAGCGTTTTAGCAGGGTTATTGGTGTTTTTTGACGGTTTTTCACTGTTTTTAAGCGTTTTATCAGGGTTATTGGTGTTTTTTGACGGTTTTTCACTGTTTTAAGTGTTTTAGCAGGGTTATTGGTGTTTTTCGACGGTTTTTCACTGTTTTTAGGCGTTTTAGCATGGTTCTTGGTGTTTTTTGACGGTTTACCACTGTTTTTAAGCGTTTTCGCAGGGTTATTGGTGTTTTTTGACGGTTTTTAACTGTTTTTAAGCGTTTTAGCAGGGTTATTGGTGTTTTTTGACGGTTTTTCACTGTTTTTAAGCGTTTCAGCAGGGTTATTGGTGTTTTTTGACGGGTTTTCACTGTTTTTAATCGTTTCAGCAGGGTTATTGGTGTTTTTTGACGGTTTTTCACTGTTTTTAAGCGTTTTTGTAAGGTTATTGGTGTTTTTTGACGGTTTTTCACTGTTTTTAAGCGTTTTAGCAGGGTTATTGGTGTTTTTTGACGGTTTTTCACTGTTTTTAAGCGTTTTAGCAGGGTTATTGGTGTTTTTTGACGGGTTTTCACTGTTTTTAAGAGTTTTAGCAGGGTTATTGGTGTTTTTTGACGGGTTTTTACTGTTTTTAAGCGTTTTAGCAGGGTTATTGGTGATTTTTGACGGTTTTTCACTGTTTTTAAGCGTTTTAGCAGGGTTATTGGTGTTTTTTGACGGTTTTTCACTGTTTTTAAACGTTTTAGCAGGGTTGTTGGTGTTTTTTGACGGTTTTTTTCTGTTTTTTGAGCGTTCGTTCTAGCAGGGTTGTTGGAGTTTTTTGACGGTTTTTCTCTGTTTTTTACGCGTTTTAGCAGGGTTATTGGTGTTTTTGACTGTTTTCACTGTTTTTTACGCGTTTTAGCAGGGTTATTGGTGTTTTTTGACGTTTTTCAGTGTTTTAAGCGTTTTAGCAGGGTGTTTTTTAGTGTTTTTCGACGGTTTTTCACTGTTTTTAAGCGTTTTAGCAGGGTTATTGGTGTTTTTTGACGGTTTTTCACTGTTTTTAAGCGTTTTAGCAGGGCTATTGGTGTTTTTTGACGATTTTTCACTGTTTTTAAGCGTTTTAGCAGTGTTATTGATGTGTTTTAACGGTTTTTCACTGTTTTTAAGCGTTTTAGCAGGGTTATTGGTGTTTTTTGACGGTTTTTCACTGTTTTTAAGCGTTTTTGCAGGGTTATTGGTGTTTTTTGACGGTTTTTCACTGTTTTTAAGCGTTTTATCAGGGTTATTGGTGTTTTTTGACGGTTTTTCACTGTTTTTAAGTGTTTTAGCAGGGTTATTGGTGTTTTTCGACGGTTTTTCACTGTTTTTAAGCGTTTTAGCATGGTTCTTGGTGTTTTTTGACGGTTTACCCACTGTTTTTGAGCGTTTCAGCAGGGTTATTGGTGTTTTTTGACGGTTTTTCACTGTTTTTAAGCGTTTTAGCAGGGTTATTGGTGTTTTTTGACGGATTTTCACTGTTTTAAGTGTTTTAGCAGGGTTATTGGTGTTTTTTGACGGTTTTTCACTGTTTTTAAGCGTTTTCGCAGGGTTATTGGTGTTTTTTGACGGTTTTTAACTGTTTTTAAGCGTTTTAGCAGGGTTATTGGTGTTTTTTGACGGTTTTTCACTGTTTTTAAGCGTTTTAGCAGGGTTATTTGGGTTTTTTGACGGTTTTTCACTGTTTTTAAACGTTTTAGCAGGGTTATTGGTGTTTTTTGACGGTATTTCACTGTTTTTACGCGTTTTAGCAGGGTTATTGGTGTTTTTCGACTGTTTTTCACTGTTTTTAAGCGTTTTAGCAGGGTTATTGGTGTTTTTTGACGTTTTTCACTGTTTTTAAGCGTTTTAGCAGGGTTATTGATGTTTTTTGACGGTTTTTCACTGTTTTTAAGCGTTTCAGCAGGGTTATTGGTGTTTTTTGACTGTTTTCACTGTTTTTTACGCGTTTTAGCAGGGTTATTGGTGTTTTTTGACGTTTTTCAGTGTTTTTAAGCGTTTTAGCAGGATGTTTTTTAGTGTTTTTTGACGGTTTTTTCACTGTTTTTAAGCGTTTTAGCAGGGTTATTGGTGTTTTTTGACGGTTTTTCACTGTTTTTAAGCGTTTTAGCAGGGCTATTGGTGTTTTTTGACGGTTTTTCACTGTTTTTAAGCGTTTTAGCAGTGTTATTGATGTGTTTTAACGGTTTTTCTCTGTTTTTTACGCGTTTTAGCAGGGTTATTGGTGTTTTTTGACTGTTTTCACTGTTTTTTACGCGTTTTAGCTGGGTTATTGGTGTTTTTTGACGTTTTTCAGTGTATTTAAGCGTTTTAGCAGGGTGTTTTTTAGTGTTTTTTGACGGTTTTTCACTGTTTTTAAGCGTTTTAGCAGGGTTATTGGTGTTTTTTGACGGTTTTTCACTGTTTTTAAGCGTTTTAGCAGGGCTATTGGTGTTTTTTGACGGTTTTTCACTGTTTTTAAGCGTTTTAGCAGTGTTATTGATGTGTTTTAACGGTTTTTCACTGTTTTTAAGCGTTTTAGCGAGGTTATTGGTGTTTTTTGACGGATTTTCACTGTTTTTAAGTGTTTTAGCAGGGTTATTGGTGTTTTTTGACGGTTTTTCACTGTTTTTAAGCGTTTTCGCAGGGTTATTGGTGTTTTTTGACGGTTTTTAACTGTTTTTAAGCGTTTTAGCAGGGTTATTGGTGTTTTTTGACGGTTTTTCACTGTTTTTAAGCGTTTTAGCATGGTTCTTGGTGTTTTTTGACGGTTTACCACTGTTTTTGAGCGTTTCAGCAGGGTTATTGGTGTTTTTTGACGGTTTTTCACTGTTTTTAAGCGTTTTAGCAGGGTTATTGGTGTTTTTTGACGGATTTTCACTGTTTTTAAGTGTTTTAGCAGGGTTATTGGTGTTTTTTGACGGTTTTTCACTGTTTTTAAGCGTTTTCGCAGGGTTATTGGTGTTTTTTGACGGTTTTTAACTGTTTTTAAGCGTTTTAGCAGGGTTATTGGTGTTTTTTGACGGTTTTTCACTGTTTTTAAGCGTTTTAGCAGGGTTATTGGTGTTTTTTGACGGTTTTTCACTGTTTTCAAGCGTTTTAGCAGTGTTATTGATGTTTTTTGACGTTTTTCACTGTTTTTAAGCGTTTTAGCAGGGTTATTTGGGTTTTTTGACGGTTTTTCACTGTTTTAAACGTTTAGCAGGGTTATTGGTGTTTTTGACGGTGTTTCACTGTTTTTACGCGTTTTAGCAGGGTTATTGGTGTTTTTTGACTGTTTTTCACTGTTTTTAAGCGTTTTAGCAGGGTTATTGGTGTTTTTTGACGTTTTTCACTGTTTTTAGGCGTTTTAGCAGAGTTATTGATGTTTTTTGACGGTTTTTCACTGTTTTTAAGCGTTTCAGCAGGGTTATTGGTGTTTTTTAACGGTTTTTCACTGTTTTAAGCGTTTTAGCAGTGTTATTGATGTTTTTTGACGTTTTTCATTGTTTTTAAGCGTTTTAGCAGGGTTATTGGTGTTTTTTGACGGGTTTTCACTGTTTTTAAGCGTTTTAGCAGGGTTATTGGTGTTTTTTGACGGTTTTTCACTGTTTTTAAGCGTTTTAAAAGGGTTATTGGTGTTTTTTGACGGTTTTCACTGTTTTTAAGCGTTTTAGCAGGGTTATTTGGGTTTTTTGACGGCTTTTCACTGTTTTTAAACGTTTTAGCAGGGTTATTGGTGTTTTTTGACGGTTTTTCACTGTTTTTAACTCCGGGAAGGTAGTTATGTGTGGTTTAAATATGGCCCAAGCATGATTGGTATATAAGAGTTAACATTTCTTATGTATACTTCTTATCTTAGGCTTAATTCAAAACAAAACCAATAAGACATTTTCGCGCCTTTTTCAAGCATGATATGGGCTTATCCGAGTGTTTTTGTCTTCCGGTTGTGCGTCACTCCCTTTTGGCCTAGTTCCAATTTTACGAGTTTTATATCTATAAATATTTGAAAGCTAAGAAACATACAAAGGAATACGTTATTACTTGAAAGAAAGTCATTTGCGCGAACGAGCGCTCATTTTTCCTCGCGTAAACACACTAATAACGCACTAATAATTACCCACACAATAATAAACGAACACTGCACGCAAAGAACCGCGTTGACTTCACAAACATACCGCTTCGTCACTCGGGAACTATTCGTGCTACACCATTGCCTGTGGTATCATTTTATTAGGAAAGCAAACAGCGAGACGTCTACAACGCTTGCGAGAGAATGACGTTATCATAAATAACAATTCAAAGGCCATAAAGAAGGAAGATTCGCATGTGTTTACTATCGCCGATAATTTTCTCACGTAAAATTTCGTACATGAAGCGGTCATTTAGCGACCTCTTGCGTATAGAGAACAATAATACGATTCAAACAAGCGTTCGATGGCCTTTCAAGCCATCTTGGTTAGGCGACAAATGCTAATTAAAAAACGTTAAAAAATTTAAAAAAATTTTCGGGATTAGAGGGTTGCAAGGTTCTTGGTGTTTTTAGATGGTTTTTCACTGTTTTTAAGCGTTTTAGCAGGGTTCTTTGTTGTTTTTAGACGGTTTTTCACTGTTTTCAAGAGTTTTTGGGGTTGTTAGACGGTTTTTATCGGTATTTAGGCGTTTTAGCAGAGTTTTTGGTGTTTTTAGACAGTTTTTCACTCTTTTTAAGCGTTTAAGCAAGGTTCTTGGTGTTTTTAGACGGTTTCCACTGTTTTCAAGCGCTTTATCAGGGTTTTTGGTGTTTTAGGCGGTTTTTCACTGTTTTTAAGCGTTTTAGCAGGGTTTTTGGTGTTTTTAGACGGTGTTTCACGGTTTTTAGGCATTTTGTCAGGGTTTTTGGTGGTTTCACACGGTTTTTCACTGTTTTTAAACATTTTAGAAGGGTTTTTGGTGTTTTTATTCGGGTTTTCACTGTTTTCAAGCGTTTTAGCATGGATTTTGTTGTTTTTAGACGGTTTTCACTGTTTTTAAGCGTTTTAGCAGTGTTATTGATGTGTTTTAACGGTTTTTCACTGTTTTTAAGCGTTTTAGCAGGGTTATTGGTGTTTTTTGACGGTTTTTCACTGTTTTTAAGCGTTTTATCAGGGTTATTGGTGTTTTTTGACGGTTTTTCACTGTTTTTAAGTGTTTTAGCAGGGTTATTGGTGTTTTTCGACGGTTTTTCACTGTTTTTAAGCGTTTTAGCATGGTTCTTGGTGTTTTTTGACGGTTTACCACTGTTTTTAAGCGTTTTCGCAGGGTTATTGGTGTTTTTTGACGGTTTTTAACTGTTTTTAAGCGTTTTAGCAGGGTTATTGGTGTTTTTTGACGGTTTTTCACTGTTTTTAAGCGTTTCAGCAGGGTTATTGGTGTTTTTTGACGGGTTTTCACTGTTTTTAAGCGTTTCAGCAGGGGTATTGGTGTTTTTTGACGGTTTTTCACTGTTTTTAAGCGTTTTTGCAAGGTTATTGGTGTTTTTTGACGGTTTTTCACTGTTTTTAAGCGTTTTAGCAGGGTTATTGGTGTTTTTTGACGGTTTTTCACTGTTTTTAAGCGTTTTAGCAGGGTTATTGGTGTTTTTTGACGGGTTTTCACTGTTTTTAAGAGTTTTAGCAGGGTTATTGGTGTTTTTTGACGGGTTTTTACTGTTTTTAAGCGTTTTAGCAGGGTTATTGGTGATTTTTGACGGTTTTTCACTGTTTTTAAGCGTTTTAGCAGGGTTGTTGGTGTTTTTTGACGGTTTTTCACTGTTTTTAAACGTTTTAGCAGGGTTGTTGGTGTTTTTTGACGGATTTTTTCTGTTTTTTGAGCGTTCGTTCTAGCAGGGTTGTTGGTGTTTTTTGACGGTTTTTCTCTGTTTTTTACGCGTTTTAGCAGGGTTATTGGTGTTTTTTGACTGTTTTCACTGTTTTTTACGCGTTTTAGCAGGGTTATTGGTGTTTTTTGACGTTTTTCAGTGTTTTAAGCGTTTTAGCAGGGTGTTTTTTTAGTGTTTTTCGACGGTTTTTCACTGTTTTTAAGCGTTTTAGCAGGGTTATTGGTGTTTTTTGACGGTTTTTCACTGTTTTTAAGCGTTTTAGCAGGGCTATTGGTGTTTTTTGACGATTTTTCACTGTTTTTAAGCGTTTTAGCAGTGTTATTGATGTGTTTTAACGGTTTTTCACTGTTTTTAAGCGTTTTAGCAGGGTTATTGGTGTTTTTTGACGGTTTTTCACTGTTTTTAAGCGTTTTTGCAGGGTTATTGGTGTTTTTTGACGGTTTTTCACTGTTTTTAAGCGTTTTATCAGGGTTATTGGTGTTTTTTGACGGTTTTTCACTGTTTTTAAGTGTTTTAGCAGGGTTATTGGTGTTTTTCGACGGTTTTTCACTGTTTTTAAGCGTTTTAGCATGGTTCTTGGTGTTTTTTGACGGTTTACCACTGTTTTTGAGCGTTTCAGCAGGGTTATTGGTGTTTTTTGACGGTTTTTCACTGTTTTTAAGCGTTTTAGCAGGGTTATTGGTGTTTTTTGACGGATTTTCACTGTTTTTAAGTGTTTTAGCAGGGTTATTGGTGTTTTTTGACGGTTTTTCACTGTTTTTAAGCGTTTTCGCAGGGTTATTGGTGTTTTTTGACGGTTTTTAACTGTTTTTAAGCGTTTTAGCAGGGTTATTGGTGTTTTTTGACGGTTTTTCACTGTTTTTAAGCGTTTAAGCAGGGTTATTGGTTTTTTTTGACGGTTTTTCACTGTTTTTAAGCGTTTGAGCAGTGTTATTGATGTTTTTTGACGTTTTTCACTGTTTTTAAGCGTTTTAGCAGGGTTATTTGGGTTTTTTGACGGTTTTTCACTGTTTTTAAACGTTTTAGCAGGGTTATTGGTGTTTTTTGACGGTATTTCACTGTTTTTACGCGTTTTAGCAGGGTTATTGGTGTTTTTCGACTGTTTTTCACTGTTTTTAAGCGTTTTAACAGGGTTATTGGTGTTTTTTGACGTTTTTCACTGTTTTTAAGCGTTTTAGCAGGGTTATTGATGTTTTTTGACGGTTTTTCACTGTTTTTAAGCGTTTCAGCAGGGTTATTGGTGTTTTTTGACTGTTTTCACTGTTTTTTACGCGTTTTAGCAGGGTTATTGGTGTTTTTTGACGTTTTTCAGTGTTTTTAAGCGTTTTAGCAGGATGTTTTTTAGTGTTTTTTGACGGTTTTTCACTGTTTTTAAGCGTTTTAGCAGGGTTATTGGTGTTTTTTGACGGTTTTTCACTGTTTTTAAGCGTTTTAGCAGGGCTATTGGTGTTTTTTGACGGTTTTTCACTGTTTTTAAGCGTTTTAGCAGTGTTATTGATGTGTTTTAACGGTTTTTCTCTGTTTTTTACGCGTTTTAGCAGGGTTATTGGTGTTTTTTGACTGTTTTCACTGTTTTTTACGCGTTTTAGCAGGGTTATTGGTGTTTTTTGACGTTTTTCAGTGTTTTTAAGCGTTTTAGCAGGGTGTTTTTTAGTGTTTTTTGACGGTTTTTCACTGTTTTTAAGCGTTTTAGCAGGGTTATTGGTGTTTTTTGACGGTTTTTCACTGTTTTTAAGCGTTTAAGCAGGGTTATTGGTGTTTTTTGACGGTTTTTCACTGTTTTTAAGCGTTTTAGCAGTGTTATTGATGTTTTTTGACGTTTTTCACTGTTTTTAAGCGTTTTAGCAGGGTTATTTGGGTTTTTTGACGGTTTTTCACTGTTTTTAAACGTTTTAGCAGGGTTATTGGTGTTTTTTTTAACGGTGTTTCACTGTTTTTACGCGTTTTAGCAGGGTTATTGGTGTTTTTTGACTGTTTTTCACTGTTTTTAAGCGTTTTAGCAGGGTTATTGGTGTTTTTTGACGTTTTTCACTGTTTTTAAGCGTTTTAGCAGGGTTATTGATGTTTTTTGACGGTTTTTCACTGTTTTTAAGCGTTTCAGCAGGGTTATTGGTGTTTTTTGACTGTTTTCACTGTTTTTTACGCGTTTTAGCAGGGTTATTGGTGTTTTTTGACGTTTTTCAGTGTTTTTAAGCGTTTTAGCAGGGTGTTTTTTAGTGTTTTTTGACGGTTTTTCACTGTTTTTAAGCGTTTTAGCAGGGTTATTGGTGTTTTTTGACGGTTTTTCACTGTTTTTAAACGTTTTAGCAGGGCTATTGGTGTTTTTTGACGATTTTTCACTGTTTTTAAGCGTTTTAGCAGTGTTATTGATGTGTTTTAACGGTTTTTCTCTGTTTTTTACGCGTTTTAGCAGGGTTATTGGTGTTTTTTGACTGTTTTCACTGTTTTTTACGCGTTTTAGCAGGGTTATTGGTGTTTTTTGACGTTTTTCAGTGTTTTTAAGCGTTTTAGCAGGGTGTTTTTTAGTGTTTTTTGACGGTTTTTCACTGTTTTTAAGCGTTTTAGCAGGGTTATTGGTGTTTTTTGACGGTTTTTCACTGTTTTTAAGCGTTTTAGCAGGGCTATTGGTGTTTTTTGACGGTTTTTCACTGTTTTTAAGCGTTTTAGCAGTGTTATTGATGTGTTTTAACGGTTTTTCACTGTTTTTAAGCGTTTTAGCAGGGTTATTGGTGTTTTTTGACGGATTTTCACTGTTTTTAAGTGTTTTAGCAGGGTTATTGGTGTTTTTTGACGGTTTTTCACCGTTTTTAAGCGTTTTCGGAGGGTTATTGGTGTTTTTTGACGGTTTTTAACTGTTTTTAAGCGTTTTAGCAGGGTTATTGGTGTTTTTTGACGGTTTTTCACTGTTTTTAAGCGTTTTAGCATGGTTCTTGGTGTTTTTTGACGGTTTACCACTGTTTTTGAGCGTTTCAGCAGGATTATTGGTGTTTTTTGACGGTTTTTCACTGTTTTTAAGCGTTTTAGCAGGGTTATTGGTGTTTTTTGACGGATTTTCACTGTTTTTAAGTGTTTTAGCAGGGTTATTGGTGTTTTTTGACGGTTTTTCACTGTTTTTAAGCGTTTTCGCAGGGTTATTTGGGTTTTTTGACGGTTTTTAACTGTTTTCAAGCGTTTTAGCAGGGTTATTGGTGTTTTTTGACGGTTTTTCACTGTTTTTAAGCGTTTTAGCAGGGTTATTGGTGTTTTTTGACGGTTTTTCACTGTTTTTAAGCGTTTTAGCAGTGTTATTGATGTTTTTTGACGTTTTTCACTGTTTTTAAGCGTTTTAGCAGGGTTATTTGGGTTTTTTGACGGTTTTTCACTGTTTTTAAACGTTTTAGCAGGGTTATTGGTGTTTTTTGACGGTGTTTCACTGTTTTTACGCGTTTTAGCAGGGTTATTGGTGTTTTTTGACTGTTTTTCACTGTTTTTAAGCGTTTTAGCAGGGTTATTGGTGTTTTTTGACGTTTTTCACTGTTTTTAAGCGTTTTAGCAGAGTTATTGATGTTTTTTGACGGTTTTTCACTGTTTTTAAGCGTTTCAGCAGGGTTATTGGTGTTTTTTAACGGTTTTTCACTGTTTTTAAGCGTTTTAGCAGTGTTATTGATGTTTTTTGACGTTTTTCATTGTTTTTAAGCGTTTTAGCAGGGTTATTGGTGTTTTTTGACGGGTTTTCACTGTTTTTAAGCGTTTTAGCAGGGTTAAGCGTTTTAGCAGGATTTTTGGTGTTTTTAGACGATTTTTCACTTTTTTCAAGCGTTTTAGCAAGGTTTTCGGTGTTTTAGATGGTTTTTCACTGTTTTTTATTGTTTTAGCAGAGTTATTGGCGTTTTTCGCTATTTTCCCCCTGTAAGCGATTTAGCAGGGTTTATTATACTGTTTTTAGACGTTTTTTCACTGTTTTCAAGAGTTTTTGGGGTTTTTAGACGGTTTTAATCGGTTTTTAGGCGTTTTAGCAGAGTTTTTGGTGTTTTTAGACAGTTTTTCACTCTTTTTAAGCGTTTAAGCAAGGTTCTTGGTGTTTTTAGATGGTTTTTCACATTTTTTAAGCGTTTTAGCATGGTTCTTGGTGTTTTTTGACGGTTTACCACTGTTTTTGAGCGTTTCAGCAGGATTATTGGTGTTTTTTGACGGTTTTTCACTGTTTTTAAGCGTTTTAGCAGGGTTATTGGTGTTTTTTGACGGATTTTCACTGTTTTTAAGTGTTTTAGCAGGGTTATTGGTGTTTTTTGACGGTTTTTCACTGTTTTTAAGCGTTTTCGCAGGGTTATTTGGGTTTTTTGACGGTTTTTAACTGTTTTCAAGCGTTTTAGCAGGGTTATTGGTGTTTTTTGACGGTTTTTCACTGTTTTTAAGCGTTTTAGCAGGGTTATTGGTGTTTTTTGACGGTTTTTCACTGTTTTTAAGCGTTTTAGCAGTGTTATTGATGTTTTTTGACGTTTTTCACTGTTTTTAAGCGTTTTAGCAGGGTTATTTGGGTTTTTTGACGGTTTTTCACTGTTTTTAAACGTTTTAGCAGGGTTATTGGTGTTTTTTGACGGTGTTTCACTGTTTTTACGCGTTTTAGCAGGGTTATTGGTGTTTTTTGACTGTTTTTCACTGTTTTTAAGCGTTTTAGCAGGGTTATTGGTGTTTTTTGACGTTTTTCACTGTTTTTAAGCGTTTTAGCAGAGTTATTGATGTTTTTTGACGGTTTTTCACTGTTTTTAAGCGTTTCAGCAGGGTTATTGGTGTTTTTTAACGGTTTTTCACTGTTTTTAAGCGTTTTAGCAGTGTTATTGATGTTTTTTGACGTTTTTCATTGTTTTTAAGCGTTTTAGCAGGGTTATTGGTGTTTTTTGACGGGTTTTCACTGTTTTTAAGCGTTTTAGCAGGGTTAAGCGTTTTAGCAGGATTTTGGTGTTTTTAGACGATTTTTCACTTTTTTCAAGCGTTTTAGCAAGGTTTTCGGTGTTTTAGATGGTTTTTCACTGTTTTTTATTGTTTTAGCAGAGTTATTGGCGTTTTTCGCTATTTTCCCCCTGTAAGCGATTTAGCAGGGTTTATTATACTGTTTTTAGACGTTTTTTCACTGTTTTCAAGAGTTTTTGGGGTTTTTAGACGGTTTTAATCGGTTTTTAGGCGTTTTAGCAGAGTTTTTGGTGTTTTTAGACAGTTTTTCACTCTTTTTAAGCGTTTAAGCAAGGTTCTTGGTGTTTTTAGATGGTTTTTCACATTTTTTAAGCGTTTTAGCAGGGTTCTTGGTGTTTTCAGACGGTTTTTCACTGTTTTTAAGATTTTTTGGGGTTGTTAGACGGTTTTTATCGGTTTTCAAGCGTTTTTGCAGAGTTTTTGGTGTTTTTAGACAGTTTTTCACTCTTTTTAAGCGTTTAAGCAAGGTTCTTGGTGTTTTTAGATGGTGTTTCACTGTTTTTAAGCGTTTTAGCAAGGTTCTTGATGTTTTTAGATGGTTTTTTCACCGTTTTTAAACGTTTTAGCCGGGTTCTTGGTGTTTTTTGACGGTTTTTCACTGTTTTCAAGCGTTATAGCAAGATTCTTGGTGTTTCTAGACGTTTTTTACTGTTTTTAAGCGTTTCAGCAGGGTTTTTGGTGTTTTCAAACGGTTTTTAAATGTTTTTAAGCGTTTTAGCTAAGATTTTAGTGTTTTTAGACGATTTTCCACTGTTTTCAAGCGTTTTAGCAGGGTTTTTGGTGTTTTTAGACGGTTTTTCACTATTTTCAAGCGTTTTAGCAGGGTTTTTGGTGTTTTTAGAACTTTTTTTACTGTTTCAAAGCGTTTGAGCAGGGCTTTCGGTGTTTTAGACGGTTATTCAATGTTTGTAATCGTTTTAGCAGGGTTATTGGTGTTTTTGGACGGTTTTTAAGCGTTTTAGCAGGGTTTTTTGTGTTTTTAGATGGTTTTAATCGTTTGAGCAAAGTTTTTGGTGTTTTTAGACGGTTTTCCACTGTTTTTAATCGTTTTAGCAGGGTTATTTGTGTTTTTAGACGGTTTTCCACAATTTTTAAACGTTTTAGCAGGGTTTTTGGTGTTTTTAGACGGTTTCCACTGTTTTCAAGCGCTTTAGCAGGGTTTTTGGTGTTTTAGGCGGGTTTTCACTGTTTTTAAGCGTTTTAGCAGGGTTTTTGGTGTTTTTAGACGGTGTTTCACTGTTTTTAGGCATTTTGGCAGGGTTTTATGTGGTTTCACACGGTTTTTCACTGTTTTTAAACATTTTAGAAGGGTTTTTGGTGTTTTTATTCGGGTTTTCACTGTTTTCAACGTTTTAGCATGGATTTTGTTGTTTTTAGACGGTTTTTCACTGTTTTTAAGCGTTTTAGCAAGGTTTTCGGTGATTTTAGACGGTTATTACTTGTCGATGTTAATCGGTAATTATGTTGATAGGTATTATTTGTCTGTATGTCTGTTAGATGCACGCGATATCTCAAGAAAGCGAGATTGAATCTGCTCCAGATTTTGCATGTCCATCAATCTTATCTCGCACCAGAAGCCCATTGATTTTGGGCAAATTATGTCCTATAGGGTTTTTGGTGTTTTTAGATGGTTTTTCACTGTTTTTTATT
Organism: Styela clava; assembly: GCF_964204865.1. Classification (NCBI taxonomy): domain Eukaryota; kingdom Metazoa; phylum Chordata; class Ascidiacea; order Stolidobranchia; family Styelidae; genus Styela; species Styela clava. The sequence continues at coordinate 18,695 of NW_027556528.1, forward strand.
GTTTTAGCAGAGTTATTGGCGTTTTTCGCCATTTCCCCCCTGTTTTTAAGCGATTTAGCAGGGTTTATACTGTTTTTAGACGTTTTTTCACTGTTTTCAAGAGTTTTTGGGGATTTTTGACGGTTTTTATCGGTTTTTAGGCGTTTTAGAAGAGTTTTTGGTGTTTTTAGACAGTTTTTCACTATTTTTAGGCGTTTAAGCAAGGTTTTTGGTGTTTTTAGATGGTTTTTCACTGTTTTTAAGCGTTTTAGCAATGTTCTTAGTGTTTTTTTGACGGTTTTTCACTGTTTTCAAGCGTTTTAGCAGGGATTTTAATGTTTTTAGACGGTTTTCCACTGTTTTCAAGTGTTTTAGCAGGGTTTTTGGTGTTTTTAGACGGTTTCCACTGTTTTCAAGCGTTTTAGCAGGGTTTTTGGTGTTTAAGCGGTTTTTCACTGTTTTTAATCGTTTTAGCAGGGTTATTGATGTTTTTAGACGGTTTTCCACAATTTTTAAACGTTTTAGTAGGGTTTTTGGTGTTTATAGACGGCTTTTCACTGTTTTTAAGCGTTTTTTTGTGTTTTTCGACGGTTTTCACGGTTTTTGAGCGTTTTAGCAGAGTTTTTGGTGTTTTTAGACGGTTTTTCACGGTTTTTAGGCATTTTAGCAGGGTTTTGGGTGTTTTCACACGATTTTTCACTGTTTTTAAACATTTTAGAAGGGTGTTTGGTGTTTTTATTCGGGTTTTCACTGTTTTCAAGCGTTTTGGCATGGTTTTTGTTGTTTTTAGACGGTTTTTCACTGTTTTTAATCGTTTTAGCAAGGTTTTCGGTGATTTTAGACGTTTTTTTTCTGTTTTTTGAGCGTTCGTTCTAGCAGGGTTGTTGGTGTTTTTTGACGGTTTTTCTCTGTTTTTTACGCGTTTTAGCAGGGTTATTGGTGTTTTTTGACTGTTTTCACTGTTTTTTACGCGTTTTAGCAGGGTTATTGGTGTTTTTTGACGTTTTTCAGTGTTTTAAGCGTTTTAGCAGGGTGTTTTTTAGTGTTTTTTGACGGTTTTTCACTGTTTTTAAGCGTTTTAGCAGGGTTATTGGTGTTTTTTGACGGTTTTCACTGTTTTTAAGCGTTTTAGCAGGGCTATTGGTGTTTTTTGACGATTTTTCACTGTTTTTAAGCGTTTTAGCAGTGTTATTGATGTGTTTTAACGGTTTTTCACTGTTTTTAAGCGTTTTAGCAGGGTTATTGGTGTTTTTTGACGGTTTTTCACTGTTTTTAAGCGTTTTTGCAGGGTTATTGGTGTTTTTTGACGGTTTTTCACTGTTTTTAAGCGTTTTATCAGGGTTATTGGTGTTTTTTGACGGTTTTTCACTGTTTTTAAGTGTTTTAGCAGGGTTATTGGTGTTTTTCGACGGTTTTTCACTGTTTTTAAGCGTTTTAGCATGGTTCTTGGTGTTTTTTGACGGTTTACCACTGTTTTTGAGCGTTTCAGCAGGGTTATTGGTGTTTTTTGACGGTTTTTCACTGTTTTTAAGCGTTTTAGCAGGGTTATTGGTGTTTTTTGACGGATTTTCACTGTTTTTAGGGGGTTTTAGCAGGGTTATTGGTGTTTTTTGACGGTTTTTCACTGTTTTTAAGCGTTTTCGCAGGGTTATTGATGTTTTTTGACGGTTTTTAACTGTTTTTAAGCGTTTTAGCAGGGTTATTGGTGTTTTTTGACGGTTTTTCACTGTTTTTAAGCGTTTTAGCAGGGTTATTGGTGTTTTTTGACGGTTTTTCACTGTTTTTAAGCGTTTTAGCAGTGTTATTGATGTTTTTTGACGTTTTTCACTGTTTTTAAGCGTTTTAGCAGGGTTATTTGGGTTTTTTGACGTTTTTTCACTGTTTTTAAACGTTTTAGCAGGGTTATTGGTGTTTTTTGACGGTGTTTCACTGTTTTTACGCGTTTTAGCAGGGTTATTGGTGTTTTTTGACTGTTTTTCACTGTTTTTAAGCGTTTTAGCAGGGTTATTGGTGTTTTTTGACGTTTTTCACTGTTTTTAAGCGTTTTAGCAGGGTTATTGATGTTTTTTGACGGTTTTTCACTGTTTTTAAGCGTTTCAGCAGGGTTATTGGTGTTTTTTGACTGTTTTCACTGTTTTTTACGCGTTTTAGCAGGGTTATTGGTGTTTTTTGACGTTTTTCAGTGTTTTTAAGCGTTTTAGCAGGGTGTTTTTTAGTGTTTTTTGACGGTTTTTCACTGTTTTTAAGCGTTTTAGCAGGGTTATTGGTGTTTTTTGACGGTTTTTCACTGTTTTTAAGCGTTTTAGCAGGGCTATTGGTGTTTTTTGACGGTTTTTCACTGTTTTTAAGCGTTTTAGCAGTGTTATTGATGTGTTTTAACGGTTTTTCTCTGTTTTTTACGCGTTTTAGCAGGGTTATTGGTGTTTTTTGACTGTTTTCACTGTTTTTTACGCGTTTTAGCAGGGTTATTGGTGTTTTTTGACGTTTTTCAGTGTTTTTAAGCGTTTTAGCAGGGTGTTTTTTAGTGTTTTTTGACGGTTTTTCACTGTTTTTAAGCGTTTTAGCAGGGTTATTGGTGTTTTTTGACGGTTTTTCACTGTTTTTAAGCGTTTTAGCAGGGCTATTGGTGTATTTTGACGGTTTTTCACTGTTTTTAAGCGTTTTAGCAGTGTTATTGATGTGTTTTAACGGTTTTTCACTGTTTTTAAGCGTTTTATCAGGGTTATTGGTGTTTTTTGACGGTTTTTCACTGTTTTTAAGTGTTTTAGCAGGGTTATTGGTGTTTTTCGACGGTTTTTCACTGTTTTTAAGCGTTTTAGCATGGTTATTGATGTTTTTTGACGGATTTCACTGTTTTTAAGCGTTTCAGCAGGGTTATTGGTGTTTTTTGACGGTTTTTCACTGTTTTTAAGCGTTTTAGCAGTGTTATTGATGTTTTTTGACGTTTTTCATTGTTTTTAAGCGTTTTAGCAGGGTTATTGGTGTTTTTTGACGGGTTTTCACTGTTTTTAAGCGTTTTAGCAGTGTTATTGATGTTTTTTGACGTTTTTCATTGTTTTTAAGCGTTTTAGAAGGGTTATTGGTGTTTTTTGACGGTTTTCACTGTTTTTAAGCGTTTTAGCAGGGTTATTTGGGTTTTTTGACGGTTTTTCACTGTTTTTAAACGTTTCAGCAGGGTTATTGGTGTTTTTTGACTGTTTTTCACTGTTTTTGGGTGTTTAAGCAGGGTTATTTGGGTTTTTTGACGGTTTTTCACTGTTTTTAAACGTTTTAGCAGGGTTATTGGTGTTTTTTGACGGTGTTTCACTGTTTTTAAGAAAACTTTTTGGTGTTTTTAGACGGTTTTTCCCTGTTTTTGAGCGTTTTAGTAGGGTTTATGGTGCCTTTAGACGGCTTTTCAGTGTTTTTAAGCGTTTTAGCGGGGATTTTGATGTTTTTTGACGGTTTTTACTTGTCGATTTTATTCGGTAAGTATGTTGATATGTATTTGTCTGAGGATCGGCCCGGTCATAAATTCCAGATCTGTGTCATAACTTGGGATTATGGCTAAATTAAATCTATTTTGGGGGGTCAATAGTATTTCATAGTGATCTGCATGTGAACAAAACCAATTTAAAAACTCAAAATGTTTGAGTTCAAATTATCCATGCTTGATCCGAGTGTTCTCAATTACGGTGACGTCATCATATTTTTTTTATGTATAATTTTTATTTTGCAACAAGGTCAAATTTATTTGTATGAGTATTTCAAAGCTTAAAAATAAACAAATATTTGTTGTTAGTTGAAAACGAAGTATTTTGAACGCGCGAGCAACGTTCTCCGGCTCATAATAAACAAACAAAGATACCAGACAGCACGCGATCGTAGACGGTTTTTCACTATTTTCAAGCGTTTTAGCAGGGTTTTTTGGGGGTTTTTAGAATTTTTTTCACTGTTTTAAAGCGTTTGAGCAGGGCTTTCGGTGTTTTAGACGGTTATTCAATGTTTGTAATCGTTTTAGCAGGTTTATTGGTGTTTTTGGACGGTTTTTAAGCGTTTTAGCAAGGTTTTTGGTGTTTTCACACCATTTTTCAATGTTTTTAAACATTTTAGAAAGGTTTTCGGTGTTTTTAAACGGGTTTTCACTGTTTTCAAGCGTTCTAGCAGGGTTTTTGGTGTTTTTAGACTGTTTGAATCGTTTGAGCAAAGTTTTTGGTGTTTTTAGACGGTTTTTCCCTGTTTTTGAAGCGTTTTAGCAGGGTTATTTGTGTTATTAGACGGTTTTCCACAATTTTTACACGTTTTAGCAGGGTTTTCAAGCGCTTTAGCAGGGTTTTTGGTGTTTTAGGCGGTTTTTCACTGTTTTTAATCGTGTTAGTAGGGTTATTGGTGTTTTTAGACGGTTTTCCACAATTTTTAAACGTTTTAGCAGAGTTTTTGATGTTTTTAGACGGTTTTTTACTGTTTTTAGGCGTTTCAGCAAGGTTTTCTGTGTTTTAGATGGTTTTTCACTGTTTGTTTATCATTTTAGCAGAGTAATTGGTGTTTTTCGCCAGTTTTCCACTGTTTTTAAGCCATTTAGCAAGGTTCTTGGTGTTTTTAGATGGTTTTTCACTGTTTTTAAGCGTTTTAGCAAGGTTCTTGGTGTTTTTTGACGATTTTTTACTGTTTTCAAGCGTTTTAGCAGGGCTTTTGGTGTTTTTAGAGTTTTAATTGTTTAAGAAAAGTTTTTGGTGTTTTTAGACGGTTTTCCCTGTTTTTGAGCGTTTTAGTAGGGTTTATGGTGCCTTTAGACGGCTTTTCAATGTTTTTAAGCGTTTTAGCGGGGATTTTGATGTTTTTTGACGGTTTTTACTTGTCGATTTTATTCGGTAAGTATGTTGATATGTATTTGTCTGAGGATCGGCCCGTCATAAATTCCAGATCTGTGTCATAACTTGGGATTATGGCTAAATTAAATCTATTTTGGGGGGTCAATAGTATTTCATAGTGATCTGCATGTGAACAAAACCAATTTCAAAACTCAAAATGTTTGAGTTCAAATTATTCATGCTTGATCCGAGTGTTCTCAATTACGGTGACGTCATCATATTTTTTTTATGTATAATTTTTATTTTGCAACAAGGTCAAATTTATTTGTATGAGTATTTCAAAGCTTAAAAATAAACAAATATTTGTTGTTAGTTGAAAACGAAGTATTTTGAACGCGCGAGCAACGTTCTCCGGCTCATAATAAACAAACAAAGATACCAGACAGCACGCGATCAAATGCTCTTCGATAAAACGAATATCACTTCACTTACAAATCCCACTTTTGTTTTATTTTGAAGGTGACGTAAAACTCGTCCAAAGGAAAACTCTTTCTCTCGCATATCAATCACGTGTTGACCACAGCGTTAAAAGTGAGAAACTTTTTCTCGAAATTTTTTGAAATTTCTCTCTTCTTACTGGCATATGGTCGGACGCATTTACGCTACGTTATGTGAGCGCATTTTAGTGGAAAGCGACGAAAATAAGCTTTTCAGGGACACATTAATGATGTCATTGGCATTTTTGTTTGGTGAAATATTAAAAAAATTATAGAGGGGTGTCAAAATGACCCAGGAACACCAGGGGTCATCCCTTTAACTCCGGGAAGGTAGTTATGTGTGGTTTAAATATGGCCCAAGCATGATTGGTATATAAGAGTTAACATTTCTTATGTATACTTCTTATCTTAGGCTTAATTCAAAACAAAACCAATAAGACATTTTCGCGCCTTTTTCAAGCATGATATGGGCTTATCCGAGTGTTTTTGTCTTCCGGTTGTGCGTCACTCCCTTTTGGCCTAGTTCCAATTTTACGAGTTTTATATCTATAAATATTTGAAAGCTAAGAAACATACAAAGGAATACGTTATTACTTGAAAGAAAGTCATTTGCGCGAACGAGCGCTCATTTTTCCTCGCGTAAACACACTAATAAACGCACTAATAATTACCCACACAATAATAAACAAACACTGCACGCAAAGAACCGCGTTGACTTCACAAACATACCGCTTCGTCACTCGGGAACTATTCGTGCTACACCATTGCCTGTGGTATCATTTTATTAGGAAAGCAAACAGCGAGACGTCTACAACGCTTGCGAGAGAATGACGTTATCATAAATAACAATTCAAAGGCCATAAAGAAGAAAGATTCGCATGTGTTTACTATCGCCGATAATTTTCTCACTTACGTAAAATTTCGTACATGAAGCGGTCCTTTAGCGACCTCTTGCGTATAGAGAACAATAATATGATTCAAACAAGCGTTCGATGGCCTTTCAAGCCATCTTGGTTAGGCGACAAATGCTAATTAAAAAACGTTAAAAAATTTAAAAAAATTTTCGGGATTAGAGGGTTGCAAGGTTCTTGGTGTTTTTAGATGGTTTTTCACTGTTTTTAAGCGTTTTAGCAGGGTTCTTGGTGTTTTTAGACGGTTTTTCACTGTTTTCAAGAGTTTTTGGGGTTGTTAGACGGTTTTTATCGGTTTTTAGGCGTTTTAGCAGAGTTTTTGGTGTTTTTAGACAGTTTTTCACTCTTTTTGAGCGTTTAAGCAAGGTTCTTGGTGTTTTTAGACGGTTTCCACTGTTTTCAAGCGCTTTATCAGGGTTTTTGGTGTTTTAGGCGGTTTTTCACTGTTTTTAAGCGTTTTAGCAGGGTTTTTGGTGTTTTTAGACGGTGTTTCACGGTTTCTAGGCATTTTGTCAGGGTTTTTGGTGGTTTCGAACGGTTTTTCACTGTTTTTAAACATTTTAGAAGGGTTTTTGGTGTTTTTATTCGGGTTTTCACTGTTTTCAGGCGTTTTAGCATGGATTTTGTTGTTTTTAGACGGTTTTTCACTGTTTTTAAGCGTTTTAGCAAGGTTTTCGGTGATTTTAGACGGTTTTTACTTGTCGATGTTAATCGGTAATTATGTTGATAGGTATTATTTGTCTGTATGTCTGTTAGATGCACGCGATATCTCAAGAAAGCGAGATTGAATCTGCTCCAGATTTTGCATGTCCATCAATCTTATCTCGCACCAGAAGTCCATTGATTTTGGGCAAATTATGTCCTATAGGGTTTTTGGTGTTTTTAGATGGTTTTTCACTGTTTTTTATTGTTTTAGCAGAGTTATTGGCGTTTTTCGCCATTTCCCCCCTGTTTTTAAGCGATTTAGCAGGGTTTATACTGTTTTTAGACGTTTTTTCACTGTTTTCGAGAGTTTTTGGGGATTTTTGACGGTTTTTATCGGTTTTTAGGCGTTTTAGAAGGGTTCTTGGTGTTTTTAGACGGTTTTTCACTGTTTTCAAGAGTTTTTGGGGTTGTTAGACGGTTTTTATCGGTTTTTAAGCGTTTTTGCAGAGTTTTTGGTGTTTTTAGACAGTTTTTCACTCTTTTTAAGCGTTTAAGCAAGGTTCTTGATGTTTTTAGATGGTTTTTTCACCGTTTTTAAACGTTTTAGCCGGGTTCTTGGTGTTTTTTGACGGTTTTTCACTGTTTTCAAGCGTTCTAGCAAGATTCTTGGTGTTTTTAGACGGTTTTCCACTGTTTTTAATCGTTTTAGCAGGGTTATTTGTGTTTTTAGACGGTTTTCCACAATTTTTAAACGTTTTAGCAGGGTTTTTGGTGTTTTTAGACGGTTTCCACTGTTTTCAAGCGCTCTAGCAGGGTTTTTGGTGTTTTAGGCGGTTTTTGACTGTTTTTAAGCGTTTTAGCAGGGTTTTTGGTGTTTTTAGACGGTGTTTCACGGTTTTTAGGCATTTTGGCAGGGTTTTTGGTGGTTTCACACGGTTTTTCACTGTTTTTAAACATTTTAGATAGATTTTTGGTGTTTTTATTCGGGTTTTCACTGTTTTCAAGCGTTTTAGCATGGACTTTGTTGTTTTTAGACGGTTTTTCACTGTTTTTAAGCGTTTTAGCACGGTTTTCGGTGATTTTAGACGGTTATTACTTGTCGATGTTAATCGGTAATTATGTTGATAGGTATTATTTGTCTGTATGTCTGTTAGATGCACGCGATATCTCAAGAAAGCGAGATTGAATCTGCTCCAGATTTTGCATGTCCATCAATCTTATCTCGCACCAGAAGCCCATTGATTTTGGGCAAATTATGTCCTATAGGGTTTTTGGTGTTTTTAGATGGTTTTTCACTGTTTTTTATTGTTTTACCAGAGTTATTGGCGTTTTTCGCCATTTCCCCCCTGTTTTTAAGCGATTTAGCAGGGTTTATACTGTTTTTAGACGTTTTTTCACTGTTTTCAAGAGTTTTTGGGGATTTTTGACGGTTTTTATCGGTTTTTAGGCGTTTTAGAAGAGTTTTTGGTGTTTTTAGACAGTTTTTCACTCTTTTTAAGCGTTTAAGCAAGGTTCTTGGTGTTTTTAGATGGTTTTTCACTGTTTTTAAGCGTTTTAGCAAGATTCTCAGTGTTTTTTTGTCGGTTTTTCACTGTTTTCAAGCGTTTTAGCAGGGATTTTAGTGTTTGTAGACGGTTTTCCACTGTTTTCAAGTGTTTTAGCAGGGTTTTTGTTGTTTTTAGACGGTTTCCACTGTTTTCAAGCGTTTTAGCAGGGTTTTTGGTGTTTAAGCGGTTTTTCACTGTTTTTAATCGTTTTAGCAGGGTTATTGATGTTTTTAGACGGTTTTCCACAATTTTTAAACGTTTTAGTAGGGTTTTTGGTGTTTATAGACGGCTTTTCACTGTTTTTAAGCGTTTTTTTTGTGTTTTTCGACGGTTTTCACGGTTTTTGAGCGTTTTAGCAGAGTTTTTGGTGTTTTTAGACGGTTTTTCACGGTTTTTAGGCATTTTGGCAGGGTTTTGGGTGTTTTCACACGGTTTTTCACTGTTTTTAAACATTTTAGAAGGGTTTTTGGTGTTTTTATTCGGGTTTTCACTGTTTTCAAGCGTTTTGGCATGGTTTTTGTTGTTTTTAGACGGTTTTTCACTGTTTTTAATCGTTTTAGCAAGGTTTTCGGTGATTTTAGACGGTTTTTACTTGTCGATTTTAATCGGTAAGTATGTTGATAGGTATTTGTCTGTATGTCTGTTAGATTCATGCGATATCTCACGAAAGCGAGATTGAATCTGTTCCAGATTTTGCATGTCCATCAACCTTATCTCGGACCAGAAGCCTATTGATTTTGGGCGAATTATGTCGTATAATTAGCGAGTTATCAATCAATTATTTACATAGTGATCTAGATTTTTGTAAAGCGAGAGAATTTTGAGACCCGCCGAGTGTGTGTGTGCGATGCGCAATGCGCAAGTTACAAGAGCGGATGAATCGAAACTGCAGTTTCAGTTTTGAGGGATCCCCTAACTATCGATCGATAAGTCTTCGGTTTCAAACCGATATTCTCGTTTACTATTTTTAAGCGTTTTAGCAGGGTTTTTGGTGTTTTTAGACGATTTTTCACTTTTTTCAAGCGTTTTAGCAAGGTTTTCGGTGTTTTAGATGGTTTTTCACTGTTTTTTATTGTTTTAGCAGAGTTATTGGCGTTTTTCGCCATTTTCCCCCTGTAAGCGATTTAGCAGGGTTTATTATACTGTTTTTAGACGTTTTTTCACTGTTTTCAAGAGTTTTTTGGGGTTTTTAGACGGTTTTAATCGGTTTTTAGGCGTTTTAGCAGAGTTTTTGGTGTTTTTAGACAGTTTTTCACTCTTTTTAAGCGTTTAAGCAAGGTTCTTGGTGTTTTTAGATGGTTTTTCACATTTTTTAAGCGTTTTAGCAGGGTTCTTGGTGTTTTCAGACGGTTTTTCACTGTTTTCAAGAGTTTTTGGGGTTGTTAGACGGTTTTTATCGGTTTTCAAGCGTTTTTGCAGAGTTTTTGGTGTTTTTAGACAGTTTTTCACTCTTTTTAAGCGTTTAAGCAAGGTTCTTGGTGTTTTTAGATGGTGTTTCACTGTTTTTAAGCGTTTTAGCAAGGTTCTTGATGTTTTTAGATGGTTTTTTCACCGTTTTTAAACGTTTTAGCCGGGTTCTTGGTGTTTTTTGACGGTTTTTCACTGTTTTCAAGCGTTATAGCAAGATTCTTGGTGTTTTTAGACGGTTTTTTACTGTTTTTAAGCGTTTCAGCAGGGTTTTTGGTGTTTTCAAACGGTTTTTAAATGTTTTTAAGCGTTTTAGCTAAGATTTTAGTGTTTTTAGACGATTTTCCACTGTTTTCAAGCGTTTTAGCAGGGTTTTTGGTGTTTTTAGACGGTTTTTCACTATTTTCAAGCGTTTTAGCAGGGTTTTTGGTGTTTTTAGAACTTTTTTTACTGTTTCAAAGCGTTTGAGCAGGGCTTTCGGTGTTTTAGACGGTTATTCAATGTTTGTAATCGTTTTAACAGGGTTATTGGTGTTTTTGGACGGTTTTTAAGCGTTTTAGCAGGGTTTTTTGTGTTTTTAGATGGTTTTAATCGTTTGAGCAAAGTTTTTGGTGTTTTTAGACGGTTTTCCACTGTTCTTAATCGTTTTAGCAGGGTTATTTGTGTTTTTAGACGGTTTTCCAGAATTTTTAAACGTTTTAGCAGGGTTTTTGGTGTTTTTAGACGGTTTCCACTGTTTTCAAGCGCTTTAGCAGGGTTTTTGGTGTTTTAGGCGGGTTTTCACTGTTTTTAAGCGTTTTAGCAGGGTTTTTGGTGTTTTTAGACGGTGTTTCACTGTTTTTAGGCATTTTGGCAGGGTTTTATGTGGTTTCACACGGTTTTTCACTGTTTTTAAACATTTTAGAAGGGTTTTTGGTGTTTTTATTCGGGTTTTCACTGTTTTCAACGTTTTAGCATGGATTTTGTTGTTTTTAGACGGTTTTTCACTGTTTTTAAGCGTTTTAGCAAGGTTTTCGGTGATTTTAGACGGTTATTACTTGTCGATGTTAATCGGTAATTATGTTGATAGGTATTATTTGTCTGTATGTCTGTTAGATGCACGCGATATCTCAAGAAAGCGAGATTGAATTTGCTTCAGATTTTGCATGTCCATCAATCTTATCTGGCACCAGAAGCCCATTGATTTTGGGCAAATTATGTCCTATAGGGTTTTTGGTGTTTTTAGATGGTTTTTCACTGTTTTTTATTGTTTTAGCAGAGTTATTGGCGTTTTTCGCCATTTCCCCCCTGTTTTTAAGCGATTTAGCAGGGTTTATACTGTTTTTAGACGTTTTTTCACTGTTTTCAAGAGTTTTTGGGGATTTTTGACGGTTTTTATCGGTTTTTAGGCGTTTTAGAAGAGTTTTTGGTGTTTTTAGACAGTTTTTCACTATTTTTAAGCGTTTAAGCAAGGTTCTTGGTGTTTTTAGATGGTTTTTCACTGTTTTTAAGCGTTTTAGCAAGGTTCTTAGTGTTTTTTTGACGGTTTTTCACTGTTTTCAAGCGTTTTAGCAGGGATTTTAATGTTTTTAGATGGTTTTCCACTGTTTTCAAGTGTTTTAGCAGGGTTTTTGGTGTTTTTAGACGGTTTCCACTGTTTTCAAGCGTTTTAGCAGGGTTTTTGGTGTTTAAGCGGTTTTTCACTGTTTTTAATCGTTTTAGCAGGGTTATTGATGTTTTTAGACGGTTTTCCACAATTTTTAAACGTTTTAGTAGGGTTTTTGGTGTTTATAGACGGCTTTTCACTGTTTTTAAGCGTTTTTTTGTGTTTTTCGACGGTTTTCACGGATTTTGAGCGTTTTAGCAGAGTTTTTGGTGTTTTTAGACGGTTTTTCACGGTTTTTAGGCATTTTAGCAGGGTTTTGGGTGTTTTCACACGATTTTTCACTGTTTTTAAACATTTTAGAAGGGTGTTTGGTGTTTTTATTCGGGTTTTCACTGTTTTCAAGCGTTTTGGCATGGTTTTTGTTGTTTTTAGACGGTTTTTCACTGTTTTGAATCGTTTTAGCAAGGTTTTCGGTGATTTTAGACGGTTTTTCACTGTTTTCAAGAGTTTTTGGGGTTGTTAGACGGTTTTTATCGGTTTTTAGGCGTTTTAGCAGAGTTTTTGGTGTTTTTAGACAGTTTTTCACTCTTTTTGAGCGTTTAAGCAAGGTTCTTGGTGTTTTTAGACGGTTTCCACTGTTTTCAAGCGCTTTATCAGGGTTTTTGGTGTTTTAGGCGGTTTTTCACTGTTTTTAAGCGTTTTAGCAGGGTTTTTGGTGTTTTTAGACGGTGTTTCACGGTTTCTAGGCATTTTGTCAGGGTTTTTGGTGGTTTCGAACGGTTTTTCACTGTTTTTAAACATTTTAGAAGGGTTTTTGGTGTTTTTATTCGGGTTTTCACTGTTTTCAGGCGTTTTAGCATGGATTTTGTTGTTTTTAGACGGTTTTTCACTGTTTTTAAGCGTTTTAGCAAGGTTTTCGGTGATTTTAGACGGTTTTTACTTGTCGATGTTAATCGGTAATTATGTTGATAGGTATTATTTGTCTGTATGTCTGTTAGATGCACGCGATATCTCAAGAAAGCGAGATTGAATCTGCTCCAGATTTTGCATGTCCATCAATCTTATCTCGCACCAGAAGCCCATTGATTTTGGGCAAATTATGTCCTATAGGGTTTTTGGTGTTTTTAGATGGTTTTTCACTGTTTTTTATTGTTTTAGCAGAGTTATTGGCGTTTTTCGCCATTTCCCCCCTGTTTTTAAGCGATTTAGCAGGGTTTATACTGTTTTTAGACGTTTTTTCACTGTTTTCGAGAGTTTTTGGGGATTTTTGACGGTTTTTATCGGTTTTTAGGCGTTTTAGAAGGGTTCTTGGTGTTTTTAGACGGTTTTTCACTGTTTTCAAGAGTTTTTGGGGTTGTTAGACGGTTTTTATCGGTTTTTAAGCGTTTTTGCAGAGTTTTTGGTGTTTTTAGACAGTTTTTCACTCTTTTTAAGCGTTTAAGCAAGGTTCTTGATGTTTTTAGATGGTTTTTTCACCGTTTTTAAACGTTTTAGCCGGGTTCTTGGTGTTTTTTGACGGTTTTTCACTGTTTTCAAGCGTTCTAGCAAGATTCTTGGTGTTTTTAGACGGTTTTCCACTGTTTTTAATCGTTTTAGCAGGGTTATTTGTGTTTTTAGACGGTTTTCCACAATTTTTAAACGTTTTAGCAGGGTTTTTGGTGTTTTTAGACGGTTTCCACTGTTTTCAAGCGCTCTAGCAGGGTTTTTGGTGTTTTAGGCGGTTTTTGACTGTTTTTAAGCGTTTTAGCAGGGTTTTTGGTGTTTTTAGACGGTGTTTCACGGTTTTTAGGCATTTTGGCAGGGTTTTTGGTGGTTTCACACGGTTTTTCACTGTTTTTAAACATTTTAGATAGATTTTTGGTGTTTTTATTCGGGTTTTCACTGTTTTCAAGCGTTTTAGCATGGACTTTGTTGTTTTTAGACGGTTTTTCACTGTTTTTAAGCGTTTTAGCACGGTTTTCGGTGATTTTAGACGGTTATTACTTGTCGATGTTAATCGGTAATTATGTTGATAGGTATTATTTGTCTGTATGTCTGTTAGATGCACGCGATATCTCAAGAAAGCGAGATTGAATCTGCTCCAGATTTTGCATGTCCATCAATCTTTTCTCGCACCAGAAGCCCATTGATTTTGGGCAAATTATGTCCTATAGGGTTTTTGGTGTTTTTAGATGGTTTTTCACTGTTTTTTATTGTTTTACCAGAGTTATTGGCGTTTTTCGCCATTTCCCCCCTGTTTTTAAGCGATTTAGCAGGGTTTATACTGTTTTTAGACGTTTTTTCACTGTTTTCAAGAGTTTTTGGGGATTTTTGACGGTTTTTATCGGTTTTTAGGCGTTTTAGAAGAGTTTTTGGTGTTTTTAGACAGTTTTTCACTCTTTTTAAGCGTTTAAGCAAGGTTCTTGGTGTTTTTAGATGGTTTTTCACTGTTTTTAAGCGTTTTAGCAAGATTCTCAGTGTTTTTTTGTCGGTTTTTCACTGTTTTCAAGCGTTTTAGCAGGGATTTTAGTGTTTGTAGACGGTTTTCCACTGTTTTCAAGTGTTTTAGCAGGGTTTTTGTTGTTTTTAGACGGTTTCCACTGTTTTCAAGCGTTTTAGCAGGGTTTTTGGTGTTTAAGCGGTTTTTCACTGTTTTTAATCGTTTTAGCAGGGTTATTGATGTTTTTAGACGGTTTTCCACAATTTTTAAACGTTTTAGTAGGGTTTTTGGTGTTTATAGACGGCTTTTCACTGTTTTTAAGCGTTTTTTTTGTGTTTTTCGACGGTTTTCACGGTTTTTGAGCGTTTTAGCAGAGTTTTTGGTGTTTTTAGACGGTTTTTCACGGTTTTTAGGCATTTTGGCAGGGTTTTGGGTGTTTTCACACGGTTTTTCACTGTTTTTAAACATTTTAGAAGGGTTTTTGGTGTTTTTATTCGGGTTTTCACTGTTTTCAAGCGTTTTGGCATGGTTTTTGTTGTTTTTAGACGGTTTTTCACTGTTTTTAATCGTTTTAGCAAGGTTTTCGGTGATTTTAGACGGTTTTTACTTGTCGATTTTAATCGGTAAGTATGTTGATAGGTATTTGTCTGTATGTCTGTTAGATTCATGCGATATCTCACGAAAGCGAGATTGAATCTGTTCCAGATTTTGCATGTCCATCAACCTTATCTCGGACCAGAAGCCTATTGATTTTGGGCGAATTATGTCGTATAATTAGCGAGTTATCAATCAATTATTTACATAGTGATCTAGATTTTTGTAAAGCTAGAGAATTTTGAGACCCGCCGAATGTGTGTGTGCGATGCGCAATGCGCAAGTTACAAGAGCGGATGAATCGAAACTGCAGTTTCAGTTTTGAGGGATCCCCTAACTATCGATCGATAAGTCTTCGGTTTCAAACCGATATTCTCGTTTACTATTTTTAAGCGTTTTAGCAGGGTTTTTGGTGTTTTTAGACGATTTTTCACTTTTTTCAAGCGTTTTAGCAAGGTTTTCGGTGTTTTAGATGGTTTTTCACTGTTTTTTATTGTTTTAGCAGAGTTATTGGCGTTTTTCGCCATTTTCCCCCTGTAAGCGATTTAGCAGGGTTTATTATACTGTTTTTAGACGTTTTTTCACTGTTTTCAAGAGTTTTTTGGGGTTTTTAGACGGTTTTAATCGGTTTTTAGGCGTTTTAGCAGAGTTTTTGGTGTTTTTAGACAGTTTTTCACTCTTTTTAAGCGTTTAAGCAAGGTTCTTGGTGTTTTTAGATGGTTTTTCATTTTTTTTAAGCGTTTTAGCAGGGTTCTTGGTGTTTTCAGACGGTTTTTCACTGTTTTCAAGAGTTTTTGGGGTTGTTAGACGGTTTTTATCGGTTTTCAAGCGTTTTTGCAGAGTTTTTGGTGTTTTTAGACAGTTTTTCACTCTTTTTAAGCGTTTAAGCAAGGTTCTTGGTGTTTTTAGATGGTGTTTCACTGTTTTTAAGCGTTTTAGCAAGGTTCTTGATGTTTTTAGATGGTTTTTTCACCGTTTTTAAACGTTTTAGCCGGGTTCTTGGTGTTTTTTGACGGTTTTTCACTGTTTTCAAGCGTTATAGCAAGATTCTTGGTGTTTTTAGACGGTTTTTTACTGTTTTTAAGCGTTTCAGCAGGGTTTTTGGTGTTTTCAAACGGTTTTTAAATGTTTTTAAGCGTTTTAGCTAAGATTTTAGTGTTTTTAGACGATTTTCCACTGTTTTCAAGCGTTTTAGCAGGGTTTTTGGTGTTTTTAGACGGTTTTTCACTATTTTCAAGCGTTTTAGCAGGGTTTTTGGTGTTTTTAGAACTTTTTTTACTGTTTCAAAGCGTTTGAGCAGGGCTTTCGGTGTTTTAGACGGTTATTCAATGTTTGTAATCGTTTTAACAGGGTTATTGGTGTTTTTGGACGGTTTTTAAGCGTTTTAGCAGGGTTTTTTGTGTTTTTAGATGGTTTTAATCGTTTGAGCAAAGTTTTTGGTGTTTTTAGACGGTTTTCCACTGTTCTTAATCGTTTTAGCAGGGTTATTTGTGTTTTTAGACGGTTTTCCAGAATTTTTAAACGTTTTAGCAGGGTTTTTGGTGTTTTTAGACGGTTTCCACTGTTTTCAAGCGCTTTAGCAGGGTTTTTTGTGTTTTAGGCGGGTTTTCACTGTTTTTAAGCGTTTTAGCAGGGTTTTTGGTGTTTTTAGACGGTGTTTCACTGTTTTTAGGCATTTTGGCAGGGTTTTATGTGGTTTCACACGGTTTTTCACTGTTTTTAAACATTTTAGAAGGGTTTTTGGTGTTTTTATTCGGGTTTTCACTGTTTTCAACGTTTTAGCATGGATTTTGTTGTTTTTAGACGGTTTTTCACTGTTTTTAAGCGTTTTAGCAAGGTTTTCGGTGATTTTAGACGGTTATTACTTGTCGATGTTAATCGGTAAATATGTTGATAGGTATTATTTGTCTGTATGTCTGTTAGATGCACGCGATATCTCAAGAAAGCGAGATTGAATTTGCTTCAGATTTTGCATGTCCATCAATCTTATCTGGCACCAGAAGCCCATTGATTTTGGGCAAATTATGTCCTATAGGGTTTTTGGTGTTTTTAGATGGTTTTTCACTGTTTTTTATTGTTTTAGCAGAGTTATTGGCGTTTTTCGCCATTTCCCCCCTGTTTTTAAGCGATTTAGCAGGGTTTATACTGTTTTTAGACGTTTTTTCACTGTTTTCAAGAGTTTTTGGGGATTTTTAACGGTTTTTATCGGTTTTTAGGCGTTTTAGAAGAGTTTTTGGTGTTTTTAGACAGTTTTTCACTATTTTTAAGCGTTTAAGCAAGGTTCTTGGTGTTTTTAGATGGTTTTTCACTGTTTTCAAGCGTTTTAGCAGGGATTTTAATGTTTTTAGACGGTTTTCCACTGTTTTCAAGTGTTTTAGCAGGGTTTTTGGTGTTTTTAGACGGTTTCCACTGTTTTCAAGCGTTTTAGCAGGGTTTTTGGTGTTTAAGCGGTTTTTCACTGTTTTTAATCGTTTTAGCAGGGTTATTGATGTTTTTAGACGGTTTTCCACAATTTTTAAACGTTTTAGTAGGGTTTTTGGTGTTTATAGACGGCTTTTCACTGTTTTTAAGCGTTTTTTTGTGTTTTTCGACGGTTTTCACGGATTTTGAGCGTTTTAGCAGAGTTTTTGGTGTTTTTAGACGGTTTTTCACGGTTTTTAGGCATTTTAGCAGGGTTTTGGGTGTTTTCACACGATTTTTCACTGTTTTTAAACATTTTAGAAGGGTGTTTGGTGTTTTTATTCGGGTTTTCACTGTTTTCAAGCGTTTTGGCATGGTTTTTGTTGTTTTTAGACGGTTTTTCACTGTTTTGAATCGTTTTAGCAAGGTTTTCTGTGATTTTAGACGGTTTTTACTTGTCGATTTTAATCGGTAAGTATGTTGATAGGTATTTGTCTGTATGTCTGTTAGATTCATGCGATATCTCACGAAAGCGAGATTGAATCTGTTCCAGATTTTGCATGTCCATCAACCTTATCTCGGACCAGAAGCCTATTGATTTTGGGCGAATTATGTCGTATAATTAGCGAGTTATCAATCAATTATTTACATAGTGATCTAGATTTTTGTAAAGCGAGAGAATTTTGAGACCCGCCGAGTGTGTGTGTGCGATGCGCAATGCGCAAGTTACAAGAGCGGATGAATCGAAACTGCAGTTTCTGTTTTGAGGGATCCCCTAACTATCGATCGATAAGTCTTCGGTTTCAAACCGATATTCTCGTTTACTATTTTTAAGCGTTTTAGCAGGGTTTTTGGTGTTTTTAGACGGTTTTTCACCTTTTTTAAGCGTTTTAGCAAGGTTTTCGGTGTTTTAAACGGTTATTCAATGTTTGTAATCGTTTTAGCAGGGTTATTGGTGTTTTTGGACGGTTTTTAAGCGTTTTAGCAGGGTTTTTGGTGTTTTTAGATGGTTTTAATCGTTTGAGCAAAGTTTTTGGTGTTTTTAGACGGTTTTTCACTGTTTTTAATCGTTTTAGCAGGGTTATTTGTGTTTTTAGACGGTTTTCCACAATTTTTAAACGTTTTAACAGGGTTTTTGGTGTTTTTAGACGGTTTCCACTGTTTTCAAGCGCTCTAGCAGGGTTTTTGGTGTTTTAGGCGGTTTTTGACTGTTTTTAAGCGTTTTAGCAGGGTTTTTGGTGTTTTTAGACGGTGTTTCACGGTTTTTAGGCATTTTGGCAGGGTTTTTGGTGGTTTCACACGGTTTTTCACTGTTTTTAAACATTTTAGATAGATTTTTGGTGTTTTTATTTGGGTTTTCACTGTTTTCAAGCGTTTTAGCATGGACTTTGTTGTTTTTAGACAGTTTTTCACTGTTTTTAAGCGTTTTAGCAAGGTTTTCGGTGATTTTAGACGGTTATTACTTGTCGATGTTAATCGGTAATTATGTTGATAGGTATTATTTGTCTGTATGTCTGTTAGATGCACGCGATATCTCAAGAAAGCGAGATTGAATCTGCTCCAGATTTTGCATGTCCATCAATCTTATCTCGCACCAGAAGCCCATTGATTTTGGGCAAATTATGTCCTATAGGGTTTTTGGTGTTTTTAGATGGTTTTTCACTGTTTTTTATTGTTTTACCAGAGTTATTGGCGTTTTTCGCCATTTCCCCCCTGTTTTTAAGCGATTTAGCAGGGTTTATACTGTTTTTAGACGTTTTTTCACTGTTTTCAAGAGTTTTTGGGGATTTTTGACGGTTTTTATCGGTTTTTAGGCGTTTTAGAAGAGTTTTTGGTGTTTTTAGACAGTTTTTCACTCTTTTTAAGCGTTTAAGCAAGGTTCTTGGTGTTTTTAGATGGTTTTTCACTGTTTTTAAGCGTTTTAGCAAGATTCTCAGTGTTTTTTTGTCGGTTTTTCACTGTTTTCAAGCGTTTTAGCAGGGATTTTAGTGTTTGTAGACGGTTTTCCACTGTTTTCAAGTGTTTTAGCAGGGTTTTTGTTGTTTTTAGACGGTTTCCACTGTTTTCAAGCGTTTTAGCAGGGTTTTTGGTGTTTAAGCGGTTTTTCACTGTTTTTAATCGTTTTAGCAGGGTTATTGATGTTTTTAGACGGTTTTCCACAATTTTTAAACGTTTTAGTAGGGTTTTTGGTGTTTATAGACGGCTTTTCACTGTTTTTAAGCGTTTTTTTTGTGTTTTTCGACGGTTTTCACGGTTTTTGAGCGTTTTAGCAGAGTTTTTGGTGTTTTTAGACGGTTTTTCACGGTTTTTAGGCATTTTGGCAGGGTTTTGGGTGTTTTCACACGGTTTTTCACTGTTTTTAAACATTTTAGAAGGGTTTTTGGTGTTTTTATTCGGGTTTTCACTGTTTTCAAGCGTTTTGGCATGGTTTTTGTTGTTTTTAGACGGTTTTTCACTGTTTTTAATCGTTTTAGCAAGGTTTTCGGTGATTTTAGACGGTTTTTACTTGTCGATTTTAATCGGTAAGTATGTTGATAGGTATTTGTCTGTATGTCTGTTAGATTCATGCGATATCTCACGAAAGCGAGATTGAATCTGTTCCAGATTTTGCATGTCCATCAACCTTATCTCGGACCAGAAGCCTATTGATTTTGGGCGAATTATGTCGTATAATTAGCGAGTTATCAATCAATTATTTACATAGTGATCTAGATTTTTGTAAAGCTAGAGAATTTTGAGACCCGCCGAATGTGTGTGTGCGATGCGCAATGCGCAAGTTACAAGAGCGGATGAATCGAAACTGCAGTTTCAGTTTTGAGGGATCCCCTAACTATCGATCGATAAGTCTTCGGTTTCAAACCGATATTCTCGTTTACTATTTTTAAGCGTTTTAGCAGGGTTTTTGGTGTTTTTAGACGATTTTTCACTTTTTTCAAGCGTTTTAGCAAGGTTTTCGGTGTTTTAGATGGTTTTTCACTGTTTTTTATTGTTTTAGCAGAGTTATTGGCGTTTTTCGCCATTTTCCCCCTGTAAGCGATTTAGCAGGGTTTATTATACTGTTTTTAGACGTTTTTTCACTGTTTTCAAGAGTTTTTTGGGGTTTTTAGATGGTTTTAATCGGTTTTTAGGCGTTTTAGCAGAGTTTTTGGTGTTTTTAGACAGTTTTTCACTCTTTTTAAGCGTTTAAGCAAGATTCTTGGTGTTTTTAGATGGTTTTTCACATTTTTTAAGCGTTTTAGCAGGGTTCTTGGTGTTTTCAGACGGTTTTTCACTGTTTTCAAGAGTTTTTGGGGTTGTTAGACGGTTTTTATCGGTTTTCAAGCGTTTTTGCAGAGTTTTTGGTGTTTTTAGACAGTTTTTCACTCTTTTTAAGCGTTTAAGCAAGGTTCTTGGTGTTTTTAGATGGTGTTTCACTGTTTTTAAGCGTTTTAGCAAGGTTCTTGATGTTTTTAGATGGTTTTTTCACCGTTTTTAAACGTTTTAGCCGGGTTCTTGGTGTTTTTTGACGGTTTTTCACTGTTTTCAAGCGTTATAGCAAGATTCTTGGTGTTTTTAGACGGTTTTTTACTGTTTTTAAGCGTTTCAGCAGGGTTTTTGGTGTTTTCAAACGGTTTTTAAATGTTTTTAAGCGTTTTAGCTAAGATTTTAGTGTTTTTAGACGATTTTCCACTGTTTTCAAGCGTTTTAGCAGGGTTTTTGGTGTTTTTAGACGGTTTTTCACTATTTTCAAGCGTTTTAGCAGGGTTTTTGGTGTTTTTAGAACTTTTTTTACTGTTTCAAAGCGTTTGAGCAGGGCTTTCGGTGTTTTAGACGGTTATTCAATGTTTGTAATCGTTTTAACAGGGTTATTGGTGTTTTTGGACGGTTTTTAAGCGTTTTAGCAGGGTTTTTTGTGTTTTTAGATGGTTTTAATCGTTTGAGCAAAGTTTTTGGTGTTTTTAGACGGTTTTCCACTGTTCTTAATCGTTTTAGCAGGGTTATTTGTATTTTTAGACGGTTTTCCAGAATTTTTAAACGTTTTAGCAGGGTTTTTGGTGTTTTTAGACGGTTTCCACTGTTTTCAAGCGCTTTAGCAGGGTTTTTTGTGTTTTAGGCGGGTTTTCACTGTTTTTAAGCGTTTTAGCAGGGTTTTTGGTGTTTTTAGACGGTGTTTCACTGTTTTTAGGCATTTTGGCAGGGTTTTATGTGGTTTCACACGGTTTTTCACTGTTTTTAAACATTTTAGAAGGGTTTTTGGTGTTTTTATTCGGGTTTTCACTGTTTTCAACGTTTTAGCATGGATTTTGTTGTTTTTAGACGGTTTTTCACTGTTTTTAAGCGTTTTAGCAAGGTTTTCGGTGATTTTAGACGGTTATTACTTGTCGATGTTAATCGGTAAATATGTTGATAGGTATTATTTGTCTGTATGTCTGTTAGATGCACGCGATATCTCAAGAAAGCGAGATTGAATTTGCTTCAGATTTTGCATGTCCATCAATCTTATCTGGCACCAGAAGCCCATTGATTTTGGGCAAATTATGTCCTATAGGGTTTTTGGTGTTTTTAGATGGTTTTTCACTGTTTTTTATTGTTTTAGCAGAGTTATTGGCGTTTTTCGCCATTTCCCCCCTGTTTTTAAGCGATTTAGCAGGGTTTATACTGTTTTTAGACGTTTTTTCACTGTTTTCAAGAGTTTTTGGGGATTTTTAACGGTTTTTATCGGTTTTTAGGCGTTTTAGAAGAGTTTTTGGTGTTTTTAGACAGTTTTTCACTATTTTTAAGCGTTTAAGCAAGGTTCTTGGTGTTTTTAGATGGTTTTTCACTGTTTTCAAGCGTTTTAGCAGGGATTTTAATGTTTTTAGACGGTTTTCCACTGTTTTCAAGTGTTTTAGCAGGGTTTTTGGTGTTTTTAGACGGTTTCCACTGTTTTCAAGCGTTTTAGCAGGGTTTTTGGTGTTTAAGCGGTTTTTCACTGTTTTTAATCGTTTTAGCAGGGTTATTGATGTTTTTAGACGGTTTTCCACAATTTTTAAACGTTTTAGTAGGGTTTTTGGTGTTTATAGACGGCTTTTCACTGTTTTTAAGCGTTTTTTTGTGTTTTTCGACGGTTTTCACGGATTTTGAGCGTTTTAGCAGAGTTTTTGGTGTTTTTAGACGGTTTTTCACGGTTTTTAGGCATTTTAGCAGGGTTTTGGGTGTTTTCACACGATTTTTCACTGTTTTTAAACATTTTAGAAGGGTGTTTGGTGTTTTTATTCGGGTTTTCACTGTTTTCAAGCGTTTTGGCATGGTTTTTGTTGTTTTTAGACGGTTTTTCACTGTTTTGAATCGTTTTAGCAAGGTTTTCTGTGATTTTAGACGGTTTTTACTTGTCGATTTTAATCGGTAAGTATGTTGATAGGTATTTGTCTGTATGTCTGTTAGATTCATGCGATATCTCACGAAAGCGAGATTGAATCTGTTCCAGATTTTGCATGTCCATCAACCTTATCTCGGACCAGAAGCCTATTGATTTTGGGCGAATTATGTCGTATAATTAGCGAGTTATCAATCAATTATTTACATAGTGATCTAGATTTTTGTAAAGCGAGAGAATTTTGAGACCCGCCGAGTGTGTGTGTGCGATGCGCAATGCGCAAGTTACAAGAGCGGATGAATCGAAACTGCAGTTTCTGTTTTGAGGGATCCCCTAACTATCGATCGATAAGTCTTCGGTTTCAAACCGATATTCTCGTTTACTATTTTTAAGCGTTTTAGCAGGGTTTTTGGTGTTTTTAGACGGTTTTTCACCTTTTTTAAGCGTTTTAGCAAGGTTTTCGGTGTTTTAAACGGTTATTCAATGTTTGTAATCGTTTTAGCAGGGTTATTGGTGTTTTTGGACGGTTTTTAAGCGTTTTAGCAGGGTTTTTGGTGTTTTTAGATGGTTTTAATCGTTTGAGCAAAGTTTTTGGTGTTTTTAGACGGTTTTTCACTGTTTTTAATCGTTTTAGCAGGGTTATTTGTGTTTTTAGACGGTTTTCCACAATTTTTAAACGTTTTAGCAGGGTTTTTGGTGTTTTTAGACGGTTTCCACTGTTTTCAAGCGCTCTAGCAGGGTTTTTGGTGTTTTAGGCGGTTTTTGACTGTTTTTAAGCGTTTTAGCAGGGTTTTTGGTGTTTTTAGACGGTGTTTCACGGTTTTTAGGCATTTTGGCAGGGTTTTTGGTGGTTTCACACGGTTTTTCACTGTTTTTAAACATTTTAGATAGATTTTTGGTGTTTTTATTTGGGTTTTCACTGTTTTCAAGCGTTTTAGCATGGACTTTGTTGTTTTTAGACAGTTTTTCACTGTTTTTAAGCGTTTTAGCAGGGTTATTGGTGTTTTTTGACGTTTTTCACTGTTTTTAAGCGTTTTAGCAGGGTTATTGGTGTTTTTTGACGGTTTTTCACTGTTTTTAAGCGTTTCAACAGGGTTATTGGTGTTTTTTGAAGGTTTTTCACTGTTTTTAAGCGTTTTAGCAGGGTTATTGGTGTTTTTTGATGGTTTTTCACTGTTTTTAAGCGTTTTAGCAGGGTTATTGGTGTTTTTTGACGGTTTTTCACTGTTTTTAAGCGTTTTGGCAGGGTTATTGGTGTTTTTTGACGGGTTTTCACTGTTTTTAAGCATTTTAGCAGGGTTATTGGTGTTTTTTGACGGGTTTTCACTGTTTTTAAGCGTTCTAACAGGGTTGTTGGTGTTTTTTGACGGTTTTTCTCTGTTTTTAAGCGTTTTAGCAGGGTTATTGGTGTTTTTTGACGGCTTTTCACTGTTTTTAATCGTTTTAGAAGGGTTATTGGTGTTTTTTGACTGTTTTTCACTGTTTTTAAACGTTTTAGCAGGGTTATTGGTGTTTTTTGACGGTTTTTCACTGTTTTTAATCGTTTTAGAAGGGTTATTGGTGTTTTTTGACTGTTTTTCACTGTTTTTAAGCGTTTCAGCAGGGTTATTGGTGTTTTTTGACGGTTTTTCACTGTTTTTAAGTGTTTAAGCAGGGTTATTGGTGTTTTTTGACGGTTTTTAACTGTTTTTAAATGTTTTAGCAGGGTTATTGGTGTTTTTTGACGGTTTTTCACTGTTTTTAAGCGTTTTAGCAGGGTTATTGGTGTTTTTTGACGGTTTTTCACTGTTTTTAAGCGTTTTAGCAGGGTTATTGGTGTTTTTTGACGGTTTTTCACTGTTTTTAAGCGTTTTAGCAGGGTTATTGGTGTTTTTTGACGGGTTTTCACTGTTTTTAAGATTTTTAGCAGGGTTATTGGTGTTTTTTGACGGGTTTTTACTGTTTTTGATCGTTTTAGCAGGGTTATTGGTGTTTTTTGACTGATTTTCACTGTTTTTAAGCGTTTTAGCAGGGTAATTGGTATTTTTTTACGGTTTTTCACTGTTTTTAAGCGTTTTAGCAGGGTTATTGGTGTTTTTTGACGGTTTTTCACTGTTTTTAAGCGTTTTAGCAGGGTTATTGGTGTTTTTTGACGGTTTTTCACTGTTTTTAGGCGTTTTAGCAGAATAATTGGTGTTTTTTGACGGTTTTTCACTGTTTTTAAGCGTTTTAGCAGGGTTATTGGTGTTTTTTGACGGTTTTTCACTGTTTTTAAGCGTTTTAGCAGGGTTATTGGTGTTTTTTGACGGTTTTTCACTGTTTTTAAGCGTTTTAGCAGGGTTATTGGTGTTTTTTGACGGTTTTTCACTGTTCTTAAGCGTTTCAGCAGGGTTATTGGTGTTTTTTGACGGTTTTTCACTGTTTTTAAGCGTTTTTGCAAGGTTATTGGTGTTTTTTGACGATTTTTTACTGTTTTTAAGCGTTTTAGCAGGGTTATTGGTGTTTTTTGACGGTTTTTCACTGTTTTTAAGCGTTTTAGCAGGGTTATTGGTGTTTTTTGACGGGTTTTCACTGTTTTTAAGATTTTTAGCAGGGTTATTGGTGTTTTTTGACGGGTTTTTACTGTTTTTAAGCGTTTTAGCAGGGTTATTGGTGATTTTTGACGGTTTTTCACTGTTTTTAGGCGTTTTAGCAGGGTTATTGGTGTTTTTTGACGGTTTTTCACTGTTTTTAAACGTTTTAGCAGGGTTGTTGGTGTTTTTTGACGGTTTTTTTCTGTTTTTTGAGCGTTCTAGCAGGGTTGTTGGTTTTTTTTGACGGTTTTTCTCTGTTTTTTGAGCGTTTTAGCAGGGTTATTGGTGTTTTTTGACGGTTTTTCACTGTTTTTAAGCGTTTTAGCAGGGTTATTGGTGTTTTTTGACGGTTTTTCACTGTTTTTAAACGTTTTAGCAGGGTTATTGGTGTTTTTTGACGGTGTTTCACTGTTTTTACGCGTTTTAGCAGGGTTATTGGTGTTTTTTGACTGTTTTTCACTGTTTTTAAGCGTTTTATCACGGTTATTGGTGTTTTTTGACGTTTTTCACTGTTTTTAAGCGTTTTAGCAGGGTTATTGGTGTTTTTTGACGGTTTTTCACTGTTTTTAACCGTTTCAACAGGGTTATTGGTGTTTTTTGAAGGTTTTTCACTGTTTTTAAGCGTTTTAGCAGGGTTATTGGTGTTTTTTGACGGTTTTTCACTGTTTTTAAGCGTTTTAGCAGGGTTATTGGTGTTTTTTGACGGTTTTTCACTGTTTTTAAGCGTTTTGGCAGGGTTATTGGTGTTTTTTGACGGGTTTTCACTGTTTTTAAGCATTTTAGCAGGGTTATTGGTGTTTTTTGACGGGTTTTCACTGTTTTTAAGCGTTCTAACAGGGTTGTTGGTGTTTTTTGACGGTTTTTCTCTGTTTTTAAGCGTTTTAGCAGGGTTATTGGTGTTTTTTGACGGGTTTTCACTGTTTTTAAGCGTTCTAACAGGGTTGTTGGTGTTTTTTGACGGTTTTTCTCTGTTTTTAAGCGTTTTAGCAGGGTTATTGGTGTTTTTTGACGGCTTTTCACTGTTTTTAATCGTTTTAGAAGGGTTATTGGTGTTTTTTGACTGTTTTTCACTGTTTTTAAACGTTTTAGCAGGGTTATTGGAGTTTTTTGACGGTTTTTCACTGTTTTTAATCGTTTTAGAAGGGTTATTGGTGTTTTTTGACTGTTTTTCACTGTTTTTAAGCGTTTCAGCAGGGTTATTGGTGTTTTTTGACGGTTTTTCACTGTTTTTAAGTGTTTAAGCAGGGTTATTGGTGTTTTTTGACGGTTTTTAACTGTTTTTAAATGTTTTAGCAGGGTTATTGGTGTTTTTTGACGGTTTTTCACTGTTTTTAAGCGTTTTAGCAGGGTTATTGGTGTTTTTTGACGGTTTTTCACTGTTTTTAAGCGTTTTAGCAGGGTTATTGGTGTTTTTTGACGGTTTTTCACTGTTTTTGGGCGTTTTAGCAGGGTTATTGGTGTTTTTTGACGGTTTTTCACTGTTTTTAAGCGTTTTAGCAGTGTTATTGATGTTTTTTAACGGGTTTTCACTGTTTTTAAGCGTTTTAGCAGGGTTATTGGTGTTTTTCGACGGTTTTTCACTGTTTTTAAGCGTTTTAGCAGGGTTATTGGTGTTTTTTGACGGTTTTTCACTGTTTTTGAGCGTTTTATCAGGGTTATTGGTGTTTTTTGACGGTTTTTCAGTGTTTTTAAGCGATTCAGCAGGGTTATTGGTGATTTTTGACGGTTTTTCACTGTTTTTAAGAGTTTTAGCAGGGTTATTTGTGTTTTTTGACGGTTTTTCACTGTTTTTAAGCGTTTTAGCAGGGTTATTGGTGTTTTTTGACGGGTTTTCACTGTTTTTAAGCATTTTAGCAGGGTTATTGGTGTTTTTTGACTGGTTTTCACTGTTTTTAAGCGTTTTAGCAGGGTTATTGGTGATTTTTAACGGTTTTTCATTGTTTTTAAGCGTTTTAGCAGGGTTATTTGTGTTTTTTAACGGTTTTTCATTGTTTTTAAGCGTTTTAGCAGGGTTGTTGGTGTTTTTTGACGGTTTTTCTCTGTTTTTAAGCGTTTTAGCAGGGTTATTGGTGTTTTTTGACGGTTTTTCACTGTTTTTAAGCGTTTTAGCAGGGTTATTGGTGTTTTTTGACGGTTTTTCACTGTTTTTAAACGTTTTAGCAGGGTTATTGGTGTTTTTTGACGGTTTTTCACTGTTTTTGATCGTTTTAGCAGGGTTATTGGTGTTTTTTGACTGATTTTCACTGTTTTTAAGCGTTTCAGCAGGGTTATTGGTGTTTTTTGACGGTTTTTCACTGTTTTTAAGTGTTTAAGCAGGGTTATTGGTGTTTTTTGACGGTTTTTCACTGTTTTTAAGTGTTTTAGCAGGGTTATTGGTGTTTTTTGACGGTTTTTCACTGTTTTTAAGCGTTTTAGCAGGGTTATTGGTGTTTTTTGACGGTTTTTCACTGTTTTTAAGCGTTTTAGGAGGGTTATTGGTGTTTTTTGACGGTTTTTCACTGTTTTTAAGCGTTTTAGCAGGGTTATTGGTGTTTTTTGACGGTTTTTTCACTGTTTTTAAGCGTTTTAGCAGTGTTATTGATGTTTTTTAACGGTTTTCACTGTTTTTAAGCGTTTTAGCAGGGTAATTGGTATTTTTTTTCGGTTTTTCACTGTTTTCAAGCGTTTTAGCAGGGTTATTGGTGTTTTTTGACGGTTTTTCACTGTTTTTAAGCGTTTTAGCAGGGTTATTGGTGTTTTTTGACGGTTTTTCACTGTTTTTAAGCGTTTTAGCAGGGTTATTGGTGTTTTTTGACGGTTTTTCACTGTTTTTAAGCGTTTTAGCAGGGTTATTGGTGTTTTTTGACGGTTTTTCACTGTTTTTGAGCGTTTTATCAGGGTTATTGGTGTTTTTTGACGGTTTTTCAGTGTTTTTAAGCGATTCAGCAGGGTTATTGGTGATTTTTGACGGTTTTTCACTGTTTTTAAGAGTTTTAGCAGGATTATTTGTGTTTTTTGACGGTTTTTCACTGTTTTTAAGCGTTTTAGCAGGGTTATTGGTGTTTTTTGACGGGTTTTCACTGTTTTTAAGCATTTTAGCAGGGTTATTGGTGTTTTTTGACTGGTTTTCACTGTTTTTAAGCGTTTTAGCAGGGTTATTGGTGATTTTTAACGGTTTTTCATTGTTTTTAAGCGTTTTAGCAGGGTTATTTGTGTTTTTTAACGGTTTTTCATTGTTTTTAAGCGTTTTAGCAGGGTTGTTGGTGTTTTTTGACGGTTTTTCTCTGTTTTTAAGCGTTTTAGCAGGGTTATTGGTGTTTTTTGACGGTTTTTCACTGTTTTTAAGCGTTTTAGCAGGGTTATTGGTGTTTTTTGACGGTTTTTCACTGTTTTTAAACGTTTTAGCAGGGTTATTGGTGTTTTTTGACGGTTTTTCACTGTTTTTGATCGTTTTAGCAGGGTTATTGGTGTTTTTTGACTGATTTTCACTGTTTTTAAGCGTTTCAGCAGGGTTATTGGTGTTTTTTGACGGTTTTTCACTGTTTTTAAGTGTTTAAGCAGGGTTATTGGTGTTTTTTGACGGTTTTTCACTGTTTTTAAGTGTTTTAGCAGGGTTATTGGTGTTTTTTGACGGTTTTTCACTGTTTTTAAGCGTTTTAGCAGGGTTATTGGTGTTTTTTGACGGTTTTTCACTGTTTTTAAGCGTTTTAGGAGGGTTATTGGTGTTTTTTGACGGTTTTTCACTGTTTTTAAGCGTTTTAGCAGGGTTATTGGTGTTTTTTGACGGTTTTTTCACTGTTTTTAAGCGTTTTAGCAGTGTTATTAATGTTTTTTAACGGTTTTCACTGTTTTTAAGCGTTTTAGCAGGGTAATTGGTATTTTTTTTAGGTTTTTCACTGTTTTCAAGCGTTTTAGCAGGGTTATTGGTGTTTTTTGACGGTTTTTCACTGTTTTTAAGCGTTTTAGCAGGGTTATTGGTGTTTTTTGACGGTTTTTCACTGTTTTTAAGCGTTTTAGCAGGGTTATTGGTGTTTTTTGACGGTTTTTCACTGTTTTTAAGCGTTTTAGCAGGGTTATTGGTGTTTTTTGACGGTTTTTCACTGTTCTTAAGCGTTTCAGCAGGGTTATTGGTGTTTTTTGACGGTTTTTCACTGTTTTTAAGCGTTTTTGCAAGGTTATTGGTGTTTTTTGACGATTTTTTACTGTTTTTAAGCGTTTTAGCAGGGTTATTGGTGTTTTTTGACGGTTTTTCACTGTTTTTAAGCGTTTTAGCAGGGTTATTGGTGTTTTTTGACGGGTTTTCACTGTTTTTAAGATTTTTAGCAGGGTTATTGGTGTTTTTTGACGGGTTTTTACTGTTTTTAAGCGTTTTAGCAGGGTTATTGGTGATTTTTGACGGTTTTTCACTGTTTTTAGGCGTTTTAGCAGGGTTATTGGTGTTTTTTGACGGTTTTTCACTGTTTTTAAACGTTTTAGCAGGGTTGTTGGTGTTTTTTGACGGTTTTTTTCTGTTTTTTGAGCGTTCTAGCAGGGTTGTTGGTTTTTTTTGACGGTTTTTCTCTGTTTTTTGAGCGTTTTAGCAGGGTTATTGGTGTTTTTTGACGGTTTTTCACTGTTTTTGAGCGTTTTAGCAGGGTTATTGGTGTTTTTTGACGGTTTTTCACTGTTTTTAAACGTTTTAGCAGGGTTATTGGTGTTTTTTGACGGTGTTTCACTGTTTTTACGCGTTTTAGCAGGGTTATTGGTGTTTTTTGACTGTTTTTCACTGTTTTTAAGCGTTTTAGCAGGGTTATTGGTGTTTTTTGACGTTTTTCACTGTTTTTAAGCGTTTTAGCAGGGTTATTGGTGTTTTTTGACGGTTTTTCACTGTTTTTAAGCGTTTCAACAGGGTTATTGGTGTTTTTTGAAGGTTTTTCACTGTTTTTAAGCGTTTTAGCAGGGTTATTGGTGTTTTTTGACGGTTTTTCACTGTTTTTAAGCGTTTTAGCAGGGTTATTGGTGTTTTTTGACGGTTTTTCACTGTTTTTAAGCGTTTTGGCAGGGTTATTGGTGTTTTTTGACGGGTTTTCACTGTTTTTAAGCATTTTAGCAGGGTTATTGGTGTTTTTTGACGGGTTTTCACTGTTTTTAAGCGTTCTAACAGGGTTGTTGGTGTTTTTTGACGGTTTTTCTCTGTTTTTAAGCGTTTTAGCAGGGTTATTGGTGTTTTTTGACGGCTTTTCACTGTTTTTAATCGTTTTAGAAGGGTTATTGGTGTTTTTTGACTGTTTTTCACTGTTTTTAAACGTTTTAGCAGGGTTATTGGTGTTTTTTGACGGTTTTTCACTGTTTTTAATCGTTTTAAAAGGGTTATTGGTGTTTTTTGACTGTTTTTCACTGTTTTTAAGCGTTTCAGCAGGGTTATTGGTGTTTTTTGACGGTTTTTCACTGTTTTTAAGTGTTTAAGCAGGGTTATTGGTGTTTTTTGACGGTTTTTAACTGTTTTTAAATGTTTTAGCAGGGTTATTGGTGTTTTTTGACGGTTTTTCACTGTTTTTAAGCGTTTTAGCAGGGTTATTGGTGTTTTTTGACGGTTTTTCACTGTTTTTAAGCGTTTTAGCAGGGTTATTGGTGTTTTTTGACGGTTTTTCACTGTTTTTGGGCGTTTTAGCAGGGTTATTGGTGTTTTTTGACGGTTTTTCACTGTTTTTAAGCGTTTTAGCAGTGTTATTGATGTTTTTTAACGGGTTTTCACTGTTTTTAAGCGTTTTAGCAGGGTTATTGGTGTTTTTCGACGGTTTTTCACTGTTTTTAAGCGTTTTAGCAGGGTTATTGGTGTTTTTTGACGGTTTTTCACTGTTTTTGAGCGTTTTATCAGGGTTATTGGTGTTTTTTGACTGTTTTTCAGTGTTTTTAAGCGATTCAGCAGGGTTATTGGTGATTTTTGACGGTTTTTCACTGTTTTTAAGAGTTTTAGCAGGGTTATTTGTGTTTTTTGACGGTTTTTCACTGTTTTTAAGCGTTTTAGCAGGGTTATTGGTGTTTTTTGACGGGTTTTCACTGTTTTTAAGCATTTTAGCAGGGTTATTGGTGTTTTTTGACTGGTTTTCACTGTTTTTAAGCGTTTTAGCAGGGTTATTGGTGATTTTTAACGGTTTTTCATTGTTTTTAAGCGTTTTAGCAGGGTTATTTGTGTTTTTTAACGGTTTTTCATTGTATTTAAGCGTTTTAGCAGGGTTGTTGGTGTTTTTTGACGGTTTTTCTCTGTTTTTAAGCGTTTTAGCAGGGTTATTGGTGTTTTTTGACGGTTTTTCACTGTTTTTAAGCGTTTTAGCAGGGTTATTGGTGTTTTTTGACGGTTTTTCACTGTTTTTAAACGTTTTAGCAGGGTTATTGGTGTTTTTTGACGGTTTTTCACTGTTTTTGATCGTTTTAGCAGGGTTATTGGTGTTTTTTGACTGATTTTCACTGTTTTTAAGCGTTTCAGCAGGGTTATTGGTGTTTTTTGACGGTTTTTCACTGTTTTTAAGTGTTTAAGCAGGGTTATTGGTGTTTTTTGACGGTTTTTCACTGTTTTTAAGTGTTTTAGCAGGGTTATTGGTGTTTTTTGACGGTTTTTCACTGTTTTTAAGCGTTTTAGCAGGGTTATTGGTGTTTTTTGACGGTTTTTCACTGTTTTTAAGCGTTTTAGGAGGGTTATTGGTGTTTTTTGACGGTTTTTCACTGTTTTTAAGCGTTTTAGCAGGGTTATTGGTGTTTTTTGACGGTTTTTTCACTGTTTTTAAGCGTTTTAGCAGTGTTATTGATGTTTTTTAACGGTTTTCACTGTTTTTAAGCGTTTTAGCAGGGTAATTGGTATTTTTTTTCGGTTTTTCACTGTTTTCAAGCGTTTTAGCAGGGTTATTGGTGTTTTTTGACGGTTTTTCACTGTTTTTAAGCGTTTTAGCAGGGTTATTGGTGTTTTTTGACGGTTTTTCACTGTTTTTAAGCGTTTTAGCAGGGTTATTGGTGTTTTTTGACGGTTTTTCACTGTTTTTAAGCGTTTTAGCAGGGTTATTGGTGTTTTTTGACGGTTTTTCACTGTTCTTAAGCGTTTCAGCAGGGTTATTGGTGTTTTTTGACGGTTTTTCACTGTTTTTAAGCGTTTTTGCAAGGTTATTGGTGTTTTTTGACGATTTTTTACTGTTTTTAAGCGTTTTAGCAGGGTTATTGGTGTTTTTTGACGGATTTTCACTGTTTTTAAGCGTTTTAGCAGGGTTATTGGTGTTTTTTGACGGGTTTTCACTGTTTTTAAGATTTTTAGCAGGGTTATTGGTGTTTTTTGACGGGTTTTTACTGTTTTTAAGCGTTTTAGCAGGGTTATTGGTGATTTTTGACGGTTTTTCACTGTTTTTAGGCGTTTTAGCAGGGTTATTGGTGTTTTTTGACGGTTTTTCACTGTTTTTAAACGTTTTAGCAGGGTTGTTGGTGTTTTTTGACGGTTTTTTTCTGTTTTTTGAGCGTTCTAGCATGGTTGTTGGTTTTTTTTGACGGTTTTTCTATGTTTTTTGAGCGTTTTAGCAGGGTTATTGGTGTTTTTTGACGGTTTTTCACTGTTTTTAAGCGTTTTAGCAGGGTTATTGGTGTTTTTTGACGGTTTTTCACTGTTTTTAAACGTTTTAGCAGGGTTATTGGTGTTTTTTGACGGTGTTTCACTGTTTTTACGCGTTTTAGCAGGGTTATTGGTGTTTTTTGACTGTTTTTCACTGTTTTTAAGCGTTTTAGCAGGGTTATTGGTGTTTTTTGACGTTTTTCACTGTTTTTAAGCGTTTTAGCAGGGTTATTGGTGTTTTTTGACGGTTTTTCACTGTTTTTAAGCGTTTCAACAGGGTTATTGGTGTTTTTTGAAGGTTTTTCACTGTTTTTAAGCGTTTTAGCAGGGTTATTGGTGTTTTTTGACGGTTTTTCACTGTTTTTAAGCGTTTTAGCAGGGTTATTGGTGTTTTTTGACGGTTTTTCACTGTTTTTAAGCGTTTTGGCAGGGTTATTGGTGTTTTTTGACGGGTTTTCACTGTTTTTAAGCATTTTAGCAGGGTTATTGGTGTTTTTTGACGGGTTTTCACTGTTTTTAAGCGTTCTAACAGGGTTGTTGGTGTTTTTTGACGGTTTTTCTCTGTTTTTAAGCGTTTTAGCAGGGTTATTGGTGTTTTTTGACGGCTTTTCACTGTTTTTAATTGTTTTAGAAGGGTTATTGGTGTTTTTTGACTGTTTTTCACTGTTTTTAAACGTTTTAGCAGGGTTATTGGTGTTTTTTGACGGTTTTTCACTGTTTTTAATCGTTTTAGAAGGGTTATTGGTGTTTTTTGACTGTTTTTCACTGTTTTTAAGCGTTTCAGCAGGGTTATTGGTGTTTTTTGACGGTTTTTCACTGTTTTTAAGTGTTTAAGCAGGGTTATTGGTGTTTTTTGACGGTTTTTAACTGTTTTTAAATGTTTTAGCAGGGTTATTGGTGTTTTTTGACGGGTTTTCACTGTTTTTAAGCGTTTTAGCAGGGTTATTGGTGTTTTTTGACGGTTTTTCACTGTTTTTAAGCGTTTTAGCAGGGTTATTGGTGTTTTTTGACGGTTTTTCACTGTTTTTGGGCGTTTTAGCAGGGTTATTGGTGTTTTTTGACGGTTTTTCACTGTTTTTAAGCGTTTTAGCAGTGTTATTGATGTTTTTTAACGGGTTTTCACTGTTTTTAAGCGTTTTAGCAGGGTTATTGGTGTTTTTCGACGGTTTTTCACTGTTTTTAAGCGTTTTAGCAGGGTTATTGGTGTTTTTTGACGGTTTTTCACTGTTTTTGAGCGTTTTATCAGGGTTATTGGTGTTTTTTGACGGTTTTTCAGTGTTTTTAAGCGATTCAGCAGGGTTATTGGTGATTTTTGACGGTTTTTCACTGTTTTTAAGAGTTTTAGCAGGGTTATTTGTGTTTTTTGACGGTTTTTCACTGTTTTTAAGCGTTTTAGCAGGGTTATTGGTGTTTTTTGACGGGTTTTCACTGTTTTTAAGCATTTTAGCAGGGTTATTGGTGTTTTTTGACTGGTTTTCACTGTTTTTAAGCGTTTTAGCAGGGTTATTGGTGATTTTTAACGGTTTTTCATTGTTTTTAAGCGTTTTAGCAGGGTTATTTGTGTTTTTTAACGGTTTTTCATTGTTTTTAAGCGTTTTAGCAGGGTTGTTGGTGTTTTTTGACGGTTTTTCTCTGTTTTTAAGCGTTTTAGCAGGGTTATTGGTGTTTTTTGACGGTTTTTCACTGTTTTTAAGCGTTTTAGCAGGGTTATTGGTGTTTTTTGACGGTTTTTCACTGTTTTTAAACGTTTTAGCAGGGTTATTGGTGTTTTTTGACGGTTTTTCACTGTTTTTGATCGTTTTAGCAGGGTTATTGGTGTTTTTTGACTGATTTTCACTGTTTTTAAGCGTTTCAGCAGGGTTATTGGTGTTTTTTAACGGTTTTTCACTGTTTTTAAGTGTTTAAGCAGGGTTATTGGTGTTTTTTGACGGTTTTTCACTGTTTTTAAGTGTTTTAGCAGGGTTATTGGTGTTTTTTGACGGTTTTTCACTGTTTTTAAGCGTTTTAGCAGGGTTATTGGTGTTTTTTGACGGTTTTTCACTGTTTTTAAGCGTTTTAGAAGGGTTATTGGTGTTTTTTGACGGTTTTTCACTGTTTTTAAGCGTTTTAGCAGGGTTATTGGTGTTTTTTGACGGTTTTTTCACTGTTTTTAGGCGTTTTAGCAGTGTTATTGGTGTTTTTTGACGGTTTTTCACTGTTTTTAAACGTTTTAGCAGGGTTGTTGGTGTTTTTTGACGGTTTTTTTCTGTTTTTTGAGCGTTCTAGCAGGGTTGTTGGTTTTTTTTGACGGTTTTTCTCTGTTTTTTGAGCGTTTTAGCAGGGTTATTGGTGTTTTTTGACGGTTTTTCACTGTTTTTAAGCGTTTTAGCAGGGTTATTGGTGTTTTTTGACGGTTTTTCACTGTTTTTAAACGTTTTAGCAGGGTTATTGGTGTTTTTTGACGGTGTTTCACTGTTTTTACGCGTTTTAGCAGGGTTATTGGTGTTTTTTGACTGTTTTTCACTGTTTTTAAGCGTTTTAGCAGGGTTATTGGTGTTTTTTGACGTTTTTCACTGTTTTTAAGCGTTTTAGCAGGGTTATTGGTGTTTTTTGACGGTTTTTCACTGTTTTTAAGCGTTTCAACAGGGTTATTGGTGTTTTTTGAAGGTTTTTCACTGTTTTTAAGCGTTTTAGCAGGGTTATTGGTGTTTTTTGACGGTTTTTCACTGTTTTTAAGCGTTTTAGCAGGGTTATTGGTGTTTTTTGACGGTTTTTCACTGTTTTTAAGCGTTTTGGCAGGGTTATTGGTGTTTTTTGACGGGTTTTCACTGTTTTTAAGAGTTTTAGCAGGGTTATTTGTGTTTTTTGACGGTTTTTCACTGTTTTTAAGCGTTTTAGCAGGGTTATTGGTGTTTTTTGACGGGTTTTCACTGTTTTTAAGCATTTTAGCAGGGTTATTGGTGTTTTTTGACTGGTTTTCACTGTTTTTAAGCGTTTTAGCAGGGTTATTGGTGATTTTTAACGGTTTTTCATTGTTTTTAAGCGTTTTAGCAGGGTTATTTGTGTTTTTTAACGGTTTTTCACTGTTTTTAACGTTTTAGCAGGGTTGTTGGTGTTTTTTGACGGTTTTTCTCTGTTTTTAAGCGTTTTAGCAGGGTTATTGGTGTTTTTTGACGGTTTTTCACTGTTTTTAAGCGTTTTAGCAGGGTTATTGGTGTTTTTTGACGGTTTTTCACTGTTTTTAAACGTTTTAGCAGGGTTATTGGTGTTTTTTGACGGTTTTTCACTGTTTTTGATCGTTTTAGCAGGGTTATTGGTGTTTTTTGACTGATTTTCACTGTTTTTAAGCGTTTCAGCAGGGTTATTGGTGTTTTTTAACGGTTTTTCACTGTTTTTAAGTGTTTAAGCAGGGTTATTGGTGTTTTTTGACGGTTTTTCACTGTTTTTAAGTGTTTTAGCAGGGTTATT
>NW_027556529.1:0-2500 GCF_964204865.1 Styela clava
AAAAAAAGTTAAAGTACAAACGTGCAAGCATACTAACCTAACCCTAGGTAAGGCATGTCAGAGCGAAAGACAGTAATTTCGAATGAGCCATGAAAGAGCGGTGCGGGGCCGGTCGGAGCGCACCCTTTTCTCGGTGGCTGGCGGGCGAGAGAGTGCTGCGTCGCCGGCATCGGCGTCGAAAGAAGCCGAGCCGAAAAAAGTTAAAGTACAAACGTGCAAGCATACTAACCTAACCCTAGGTAAGGCATGTCAGAGCGAAAGACAGTAATTTCGAATGAGCCAAGAAAGAGCGGTGCGGGGCCGGTCGGAGCGCACCCTTTTCTAGGTGGCTGGCGGGCGAGAGAGTGCTGCGTCGCCGGCATCGGCGTCGAAAGAAGCCGAGCCAAAAAAAGTTAAAGTACAAACGTGCAAGCATACTAACCTAACCCTAGGTAAGGCATGTCAGAGCGAAAGACAGTAATTTCGAATGAGCCATGAAAGAGCGGTGCGGGGCCGGTCGGAGCGCACCCTTTTCTCGGTGGCTGGCGGGCGAGAGAGTGCTGCGTCGCCGGCATCGGCGTCGAAAGAAGCCGAGCCGAAAAAAGTTAAAGTACAAACGTGCAAGCATACTAACCTAACCCTAGGTAAGGCATGTCAGAGCGAAAGACAGTAATTTCGAATGAGCCAAGAAAGAGCGGTGCGGGGCCGGTCGGAGCGCACCCTTTTCTCGGTGGCTGGCGGGCGAGAGAGTGCTGCGTCGCCGGCATCGGCGTCGAAAGAAGCCGAGCCGAAAAAAGTTAAAGTACAAACGCGATGCTAATGAGCGAGCCGTTGTCTCGACTAATATGTAGGGGGCGTTCGATCGAGCGTCTGGCTTGAGCGCTTGTCGGCCTAGCAGAACGGTCGCATTGTTATGCCCGGGTTTTAGGCACCGCTGCAGGCGGCCGGCAGAGCTCTTGTTTGTGCGAAACTGAATGGATCGAGCCCGAGAGAGGGCGAGCAAAGAAAAAACGCAAATCGCTCCGCCTGGCACTGCCGGCGAGAGCGTGGACGTCGCGGCCAGCGACTGTCGAAGCCGAGTACGGCCGCAGGCGATCGCCTCGGTCTTAAACGAATGC
This sequence comes from Styela clava, assembly GCF_964204865.1. Taxonomy (NCBI): domain Eukaryota; kingdom Metazoa; phylum Chordata; class Ascidiacea; order Stolidobranchia; family Styelidae; genus Styela; species Styela clava. The sequence continues at coordinate 1,098 of NW_027556529.1, forward strand.
GACGAGCACGCGCCGGGCGGCCCAGCAAGGGCCGAGCGCAGCTGTCGCAGCTATCTGGTTGATCCTGCCAGTAGTGATATGCTTGTCTCAAAGATTAAGCCATGCAGGTGCAAGTACGAGTTCTCGTAAAGCGAAACTGCGAATGGCTCATTAAATCAGTCTTGGTTTATTTGGTCTCGTAAGCGAAGTGGATAACTGTGGTAATTCTAGAGCTAATACATGCATTAAGCGCCGACTTCGGGAGGCGCGCTTTTATCAGATCAAAACCGACCGGGTTCGTCCTGTGACGTTTGATGACTCTGGATAACCACGCGGATCGTACGGTCTCTGCACCGACGACGTATCATTCAAGTGTCTGCCCTATCAACTGTCGAAGGTACGCTACGTGCCTACCTTTGTGATAACGGGTAACGGGGAATCAGGGTTCGATTCCGGAGAGGGAGCCTGAGAAACGGCTACCACATCCAAGGAAGGCAGCAGGCGCGCAAATTACCCATTCCCGACACGGGGAGGTAGTGACGAAAAATAACAATACAGGACTCTAACGAGGCCCTGTAATTGGAATGAGTACATCCTAAAACTCTTAACGAGTATCCATTGGAGGGCAAGTCTGGTGCCAGCAGCCGCGGTAATTCCAGCTCCAACAGTGTATGCTAAAGTTGTTGCGGTTGAAAAGCTCGTAGTTGGATTTTGGGCGAGCGCCGCCGGTCCGTCGCAAGGCGTGTCACTGGTTGCGTTCGCCTCACCTTCGGTTCTCCGTCGGTGCTCTTGACTGAGTGTCGGCGGTGGCCGATAAGTTTACTTTGAAAAAATTAGAGTGTTCAAAGCAGGCTGTTCGCCTGCATAGTGTTGCATGGAATAATGGAATAGGACCTCGGTTCTATTTTGTTGGTTTTCGGAGCACGAGGTAATGATTAAGAGGGACAGACGGGGGCGTCCGTACTCTGCCGTTAGAGGTGAAATTCTTGGATCGGCGGAAGACGAACTACTGCGAAAGCATTCGCCAAGAATGTTTTCTTTAATCAAGAGCGAAAGTCAGAGGTTCGAAGACGATCAGATACCGTCCTAGTTCTGACTATAAACGATGCCAACTAGCGATCGGGAGGCGTTACCATGACGACCTTTCCGGCAGCTTCCGGGAAACCAAAGTCTTTGGGTTCCGGGGGAAGTATGGTTGCAAAGCTGAAACTTAAAGGAATTGACGGAAGGGCACCACCAGGAGTGGAGCCTGCGGCTTAATTTGACTCAACACGGGGAAACTCACCCGGCCCGGACACAGGTAGGATTGACAGATTGAGAGCTCTTTCTTGATTCTGTGGGTGGTGGTGCATGGCCGTTCTTAGTTGGTGGAGCGATTTGTCTGGTTAATTCCGATAACGAACGAGACTCTGGCATGCTAAATA
>NW_027556529.1:10000-12500 GCF_964204865.1 Styela clava
ATGAGCCATGAAAGAGCGGTGCGGGGCCGGTCGGAGCGCACCCTTTTCTCGGTGGCTGGCGGGCGAGAGAGTGCTGCGTCGCCGGCATCGGCGTCGAAAGAAGCCGAGCCAAAAAAAGTTAAAGTACAAACGTGCAAGCATACTAACCTAACCCTAGGTAAGGCATGTCAGAGCGAAAGACAGTAATTTCGAATGAGCCAAGAAAGAGCGGTGCGGGGCCGGTCGGAGCGCACCCTTTTCTAGGTGGCTGGCGGGCGAGAGAGTGCTGCGTCGCCGGCATCGGCGTCGAAAGAAGCCGAGCCAAAAAAAGTTAAAGTACAAACGTGCAAGCATACTAACCTAACCCTAGGTAAGGCATGTCAGAGCGAAAGACAGTAATTTCGAATGAGCCATGAAAGAGCGGTGCGGGGCCGGTCGGAGCGCACCCTTTTCTCGGTGGCTGGCGGGCGAGAGAGTGCTGCGTCGCCGGCATCGGCGTCGAAAGAAGCCGAGCCGAAAAAAGTTAAAGTACAAACGTGCAAGCATACTAACCTAACCCTAGGTAAGGCATGTCAGAGCGAAAGACAGTAATTTCGAATGAGCCAAGAAAGAGCGGTGCGGGGCCGGTCGGAGCGCACCCTTTTCTAGGTGGCTGGCGGGCGAGAGAGTGCTGCGTCGCCGGCATCGGCGTCGAAAGAAGCCGAGCCAAAAAAAGTTAAAGTACAAACGTGCAAGCATACTAACCTAACCCTAGGTAAGGCATGTCAGAGCGAAAGACAGTAATTTCGAATGAGCCATGAAAGAGCGGTGCGGGGCCGGTCGGAGCGCACCCTTTTCTCGGTGGCTGGCGGGCGAGAGAGTGCTGCGTCGCCGGCATCGGCGTCGAAAGAAGCCGAGCCGAAAAAAGTTAAAGTACAAACGTGCAAGCATACTAACCTAACCCTAGGTAAGGCATGTCAGAGCGAAAGACAGTAATTTCGAATGAGCCAAGAAAGAGCGGTGCGGGGCCGGTCGGAGCGCACCCTTTTCTCGGTGGCTGGCGGGCGAGAGAGTGCTGCGTCGCCGGCATCGGCGTCGAAAGAAGCCGAGCCGAAAAAAGTTAAAGTACAAACGCGATGCTAATGAGCGAGCCGTTGTCTCGACTAATATGTAGGGGGCGTTCGATCGAGCGTCTGGCTTGAGCGCTTGTCGGCCTAGCAGAACGGTCGCATTGTTATGCCCGGGTTTTAGGCACCGCTGCAGGCGGCCGGCAGAGCTCTTGTTTGTGCGAAACTGAATGGATCGAGCCCGAGAGAGGGCGAGCAAAGAAAAAACGCAAATCGCTCCGCCTGGCACTGCCGGCGAGAGCGTGGACGTCGCGGCCAGCGACTGTCGAAGCCGAGTACGGCCGCAGGCGATCGCCTCGGTCTTAAACGAATGCGACGAGCACGCGCCGGGCGGCCCAGCAAGGGCCGAGCGCAGCTGTCGCAGCTATCTGGTTGATCCTGCCAGTAGTGATATGCTTGTCTCAAAGATTAAGCCATGCAGGTGCAAGTACGAGTTCTCGTAAAGCGAAACTGCGAATGGCTCATTAAATCAGTCTTGGTTTATTTGGTCTCGTAAGCGAAGTGGATAACTGTGGTAATTCTAGAGCTAATACATGCATTAAGCGCCGACTTCGGGAGGCGCGCTTTTATCAGATCAAAACCGACCGGGTTCGTCCTGTGACGTTTGATGACTCTGGATAACCACGCGGATCGTACGGTCTCTGCACCGACGACGTATCATTCAAGTGTCTGCCCTATCAACTGTCGAAGGTACGCTACGTGCCTACCTTTGTGATAACGGGTAACGGGGAATCAGGGTTCGATTCCGGAGAGGGAGCCTGAGAAACGGCTACCACATCCAAGGAAGGCAGCAGGCGCGCAAATTACCCATTCCCGACACGGGGAGGTAGTGACGAAAAATAACAATACAGGACTCTAACGAGGCCCTGTAATTGGAATGAGTACATCCTAAAACTCTTAACGAGTATCCATTGGAGGGCAAGTCTGGTGCCAGCAGCCGCGGTAATTCCAGCTCCAACAGTGTATGCTAAAGTTGTTGCGGTTGAAAAGCTCGTAGTTGGATTTTGGGCGAGCGCCGCCGGTCCGTCGCAAGGCGTGTCACTGGTTGCGTTCGCCTCACCTTCGGTTCTCCGTCGGTGCTCTTGACTGAGTGTCGGCGGTGGCCGATAAGTTTACTTTGAAAAAATTAGAGTGTTCAAAGCAGGCTGTTCGCCTGCATAGTGTTGCATGGAATAATGGAATAGGACCTCGGTTCTATTTTGTTGGTTTTCGGAGCACGAGGTAATGATTAAGAGGGACAGACGGGGGCGTCCGTACTCTGCCGTTAGAGGTGAAATTCTTGGATCGGCGGAAGACGAACTACTGCGAAAGCATTCGCCAAGAATGTTTTCTTTAATCAAGAGCGAAAGTCAGAGGTTCGAAGACGATCAGATACCGTCCTAGTTCTGACTATAAACGATGCCAACTAGCGATCG
>NW_027556529.1:20000-25000 GCF_964204865.1 Styela clava
CGGCATCGGCGTCGAAAGAAGCCGAGCCGAAAAAAGTTAATGTACAAACGTGCAAGCATACTAACCTAACCCTAGGTAAGGCATGTCAGAGCGAAAGACAGTAAACTCGAATGAGCCATGAAAGAGCGGTGCGGGGCCGGTCGGAGCGCACCCTTTTCTCGGTGGCTGGCGGGCGAGAGAGTGCTGCGTCGCCGGCATCGGCGTCGAAAGAAGCCGAGCCGAAAAAAGTTAAAGTACAAACGTGCAAGCATACTAACCTAACCCTAGGTAAGGCATGTCAGAGCGAAAGACAGTAATTTCGAATGAGCCATGAAAGAGCGGTGCGGGGCCGGTCGGAGCGCACCCTTTTCTCGGTGGCTGGCGGGCGAGAGAGTGCTGCGTCGCCGGCATCGGCGTCGAAAGAAGCCGAGCCGAAAAAAGTTAAAGTACAAACGTGCAAGCATACTAACCTAACCCTAGGTAAGGCATGTCAGAGCGAAAGACAGTAAACTCGAATGAGCCATGAAAGAGCGGTGCGGGGCCGGTCGGAGCGCACCCTTTTCTCGGTGGCTGGCGGGCGAGAGAGTGCTGCGTCGCCGGCATCGGCGTCGAAAGAAGCCGAGCCAAAAAAAGTTAAAGTACAAACGTGCAAGCATACTAACCTAACCCTAGGTAAGGCATGTCAGAGCGAAAGACAGTAATTTCGAATGAGCCAAGAAAGAGCGGTGCGGGGCCGGTCGGAGCGCACCCTTTTCTAGGTGGCTGGCGGGCGAGAGAGTGCTGCGTCGCCGGCATCGGCGTCGAAAGAAGCCGAGCCAAAAAAAGTTAAAGTACAAACGTGCAAGCATACTAACCTAACCCTAGGTAAGGCATGTCAGAGCGAAAGACAGTAATTTCGAATGAGCCATGAAAGAGCGGTGCGGGGCCGGTCGGAGCGCACCCTTTTCTCGGTGGCTGGCGGGCGAGAGAGTGCTGCGTCGCCGGCATCGGCGTCGAAAGAAGCCGAGCCGAAAAAAGTTAAAGTACAAACGTGCAAGCATACTAACCTAACCCTAGGTAAGGCATGTCAGAGCGAAAGACAGTAATTTCGAATGAGCCAAGAAAGAGCGGTGCGGGGCCGGTCGGAGCGCACCCTTTTCTAGGTGGCTGGCGGGCGAGAGAGTGCTGCGTCGCCGGCATCGGCGTCGAAAGAAGCCGAGCCAAAAAAAGTTAAAGTACAAACGTGCAAGCATACTAACCTAACCCTAGGTAAGGCATGTCAGAGCGAAAGACAGTAATTTCGAATGAGCCATGAAAGAGCGGTGCGGGGCCGGTCGGAGCGCACCCTTTTCTCGGTGGCTGGCGGGCGAGAGAGTGCTGCGTCGCCGGCATCGGCGTCGAAAGAAGCCGAGCCGAAAAAAGTTAAAGTACAAACGTGCAAGCATACTAACCTAACCCTAGGTAAGGCATGTCAGAGCGAAAGACAGTAATTTCGAATGAGCCAAGAAAGAGCGGTGCGGGGCCGGTCGGAGCGCACCCTTTTCTCGGTGGCTGGCGGGCGAGAGAGTGCTGCGTCGCCGGCATCGGCGTCGAAAGAAGCCGAGCCGAAAAAAGTTAAAGTACAAACGCGATGCTAATGAGCGAGCCGTTGTCTCGACTAATATGTAGGGGGCGTTCGATCGAGCGTCTGGCTTGAGCGCTTGTCGGCCTAGCAGAACGGTCGCATTGTTATGCCCGGGTTTTAGGCACCGCTGCAGGCGGCCGGCAGAGCTCTTGTTTGTGCGAAACTGAATGGATCGAGCCCGAGAGAGGGCGAGTAAAGAAAAAACGCAAATCGCTCCGCCTGGCACTGCCGGCGAGAGCGTGGACGTCGCGGCCAGCGACTGTCGAAGCCGAGTACGGCCGCAGGCGATCGCCTCGGTCTTAAACGAATGCGACGAGCACGCGCCGGGCGGCCCAGCAAGGGCCGAGCGCAGCTGTCGCAGCTATCTGGTTGATCCTGCCAGTAGTGATATGCTTGTCTCAAAGATTAAGCCATGCAGGTGCAAGTACGAGTTCTCGTAAAGCGAAACTGCGAATGGCTCATTAAATCAGTCTTGGTTTATTTGGTCTCGTAAGCGAAGTGGATAACTGTGGTAATTCTAGAGCTAATACATGCATTAAGCGCCGACTTCGGGAGGCGCGCTTTTATCAGATCAAAACCGACCGGGTTCGTCCTGTGACGTTTGATGACTCTGGATAACCACGCGGATCGTACGGTCTCTGCACCGACGACGTATCATTCAAGTGTCTGCCCTATCAACTGTCGAAGGTACGCTACGTGCCTACCTTTGTGATAACGGGTAACGGGGAATCAGGGTTCGATTCCGGAGAGGGAGCCTGAGAAACGGCTACCACATCCAAGGAAGGCAGCAGGCGCGCAAATTACCCATTCCCGACACGGGGAGGTAGTGACGAAAAATAACAATACAGGACTCTAACGAGGCCCTGTAATTGGAATGAGTACATCCTAAAACTCTTAACGAGTATCCATTGGAGGGCAAGTCTGGTGCCAGCAGCCGCGGTAATTCCAGCTCCAACAGTGTATGCTAAAGTTGTTGCGGTTGAAAAGCTCGTAGTTGGATTTTGGGCGAGCGCCGCCGGTCCGTCGCAAGGCGTGTCACTGGTTGCGTTCGCCTCACCTTCGGTTCTCCGTCGGTGCTCTTGACTGAGTGTCGGCGGTGGCCGATAAGTTTACTTTGAAAAAATTAGAGTGTTCAAAGCAGGCTGTTCGCCTGCATAGTGTTGCATGGAATAATGGAATAGGACCTCGGTTCTATTTTGTTGGTTTTCGGAGCACGAGGTAATGATTAAGAGGGACAGACGGGGGCGTCCGTACTCTGCCGTTAGAGGTGAAATTCTTGGATCGGCGGAAGACGAACTACTGCGAAAGCATTCGCCAAGAATGTTTTCTTTAATCAAGAGCGAAAGTCAGAGGTTCGAAGACGATCAGATACCGTCCTAGTTCTGACTATAAACGATGCCAACTAGCGATCGGGAGGCGTTACCATGACGACCTTTCCGGCAGCTTCCGGGAAACCAAAGTCTTTGGGTTCCGGGGGAAGTATGGTTGCAAAGCTGAAACTTAAAGGAATTGACGGAAGGGCACCACCAGGAGTGGAGCCTGCGGCTTAATTTGACTCAACACGGGGAAACTCACCCGGCCCGGACACAGGTAGGATTGACAGATTGAGAGCTCTTTCTTGATTCTGTGGGTGGTGGTGCATGGCCGTTCTTAGTTGGTGGAGCGATTTGTCTGGTTAATTCCGATAACGAACGAGACTCTGGCATGCTAAATAGTTACGCGACCTTCTCGGTCGGCGTCTAACTTCTTAGAGGGACTAGTGGCGTTTAGCCACACGAGATTGAGCAATAACAGGTCTGTGATGCCCTTAGATGTCCGGGGCCGCACGCGCGCTACACTGAGTGAAGCAGCGAGTGTCTAACCTAGGCCGAAAGGTCCGGGTAACCCGTTGAACCTCATTCGTGATTGGGATAGGGACTTGCAATTGTTTCCCTTGAACGAGGAATTCCCAGTAAGCGCAAGTCATCAACTTGCGTTGATTACGTCCCTGCCCTTTGTACACACCGCCCGTCGCTACTACCGATTGAATGGTTTAGTGAGATCCTTGGATCGGCCCCGTCGCGGCTGGCAACGGCCGCGTCGGCGTGTCGAGAAGACGATCAAACTTGATCATTTAGAGGAAGTAAAAGTCGTAACAAGGTTTCCGTAGGTGAACCTGCGGAAGGATCATTACCGAAAGTGGTGGTAGGCCCCGGCCGACCGCGCACTTAATTGTCTTTGGGTGCCGCCGAGAGGGCGGCCGTCAATCGGGGTTCCGCCCCGTGCGACACGCGTAACACGTTGGCATAGCAAGGCAGCCGAGTGCGATGGTGGCTTCTGGGCACCGCGCTCGATGTGCCGCCGGCCCAGCCCGGCGGTCGCTCGGCGCCGTTTGTTGGTGTTTTTGTGCAGTTGTTGTCGGTGGTGGTTTTGTGGTCGATCCCACAGTGTGACGTCCGCGCGCTTCGGCGCCGGGCGAAACGTCGAGGACGACTCTTAACGGTGGATCACTCGGCTCGCGAGTCGATGAAGGACGCAGCCAAGTGCGAGAAGTAATGTGAATTGCAGAACACATTGAACGTCGACCTTCTGAACGCGAATTGCGGTCTCGGGTCAATCCCGGGACCGCGTCTGCCTCAGGGTCGCGTTCGTCCTCACCCGAGGGCCGTCGCCTGGCCTCTGCGAAGACGGCCGGGCGTCGCCCCAAGTTGAAGCGGTCGCCGAGCTTTCTCGGCGCGACCGCGTGTCCCGTACACCGCCGGCCCCTCGACGTGTTCAACTACGTTCGAGGGGCGGGTCCAGGTCGGTCGGTCCGGTCACGAGATCAAGACCGACCGTGGGCCAAGGCGGCGACGGTACGCGCTCGGTCGGCGCCGGCGGCGACGACTTGCGATGCCAGCGGGCCGTGTAAGAAGCGGCCCGCTTGACACATACGACCTGAGTTCAGGCGAGAGCACCCGCTGAATTTAAGCATATTATTAAGCGGAGGAAAAGAAACCAACAGGGATTCCCTGAGTAACGGCGAGTGAACCGGGAAGAGTCCAGCGTCGAATCTGCGCGCTTTTCGAGCGCGCCGAGTTGTGACGTACGGAAGTCCCAGTGCGGCTAACGGCGAGCGCCGGTGTCCTTCTGATCGAGGCCTCGTCCCACGGCGGGTGTTAGGCCCATAGGGGCGCTTGCCTTGGCCGCTTCGGGTCTTCTCGGAGTCGGGTTGTTTGGGAATGCAGCCCAAAGCGGGTGGTAAACTCCACCTAAGACTAAATACGGTCGCGAGACCGATAGCGGACAAGTACCGTGAGGGAAAGTTGAAAAGCACTTTGAAGAGAGAGTTCAAGAGTACGTGAAACCGTTGAGAGGCAAACGGGAGGGCCCGTCAGGTCGCCGGCTCGCTTTCAGTTGGGTGCGGGGGCGCGCCGTCTCGGTTCGCGGACGCTTAAGG
>NW_027556529.1:30000-34167 GCF_964204865.1 Styela clava
ATGTCAGAGCGAAAGACAGTAATTTCGAATGAGCCAAGAAAGAGCGGTGCGGGGCCGGTCGGAGCGCACCCTTTTCTAGGTGGCTGGCGGGCGAGAGAGTGCTGCGTCGCCGGCATCGGCGTCGAAAGAAGCCGAGCCAAAAAAAGTTAAAGTACAAACGTGCAAGCATACTAACCTAACCCTAGGTAAGGCATGTCAGAGCGAAAGACAGTAATTTCGAATGAGCCATGAAAGAGCGGTGCGGGGCCGGTCGGAGCGCACCCTTTTCTCGGTGGCTGGCGGGCGAGAGAGTGCTGCGTCGCCGGCATCGGCGTCGAAAGAAGCCGAGCCAAAAAAAGTTAAAGTACAAACGTGCAAGCATACTAACCTAACCCTAGGTAAGGCATGTCAGAGCGAAAGACAGTAATTTCGAATGAGCCATGAAAGAGCGGTGCGGGGCCGGTCGGAGCGCACCCTTTTCTCGGTGGCTGGCGGGCGAGAGAGTGCTGCGTCGCCGGCATCGGCGTCGAAAGAAGCCGAGCCGAAAAAAGTTAATGTACAAACGTGCAAGCATACTAACCTAACCCTAGGTAAGGCATGTCAGAGCGAAAGACAGTAATTTCGAATGAGCCAAGAAAGAGCGGTGCGGGGCCGGTCGGAGCGCACCCTTTTCTCGGTGGCTGGCGGGCGAGAGAGTGCTGCGTCGCCGGCATCGGCGTCGAAAGAAGCCGAGCCGAAAAAAGTTAATGTACAAACGTGCAAGCATACTAACCTAACCCTAGGTAAGGCATGTCAGAGCGAAAGACAGTAAACTCGAATGAGCCATGAAAGAGCGGTGCGGGGCCGGTCGGAGCGCACCCTTTTCTCGGTGGCTGGCGGGCGAGAGAGTGCTGCGTCGCCGGCATCGGCGTCGAAAGAAGCCGAGCCGAAAAAAGTTAAAGTACAAACGTGCAAGCATACTAACCTAACCCTAGGTAAGGCATGTCAGAGCGAAAGACAGTAATTTCGAATGAGCCATGAAAGAGCGGTGCGGGGCCGGTCGGAGCGCACCCTTTTCTCGGTGGCTGGCGGGCGAGAGAGTGCTGCGTCGCCGGCATCGGCGTCGAAAGAAGCCGAGCCGAAAAAAGTTAAAGTACAAACGTGCAAGCATACTAACCTAACCCTAGGTAAGGCATGTCAGAGCGAAAGACAGTAAACTCGAATGAGCCATGAAAGAGCGGTGCGGGGCCGGTCGGAGCGCACCCTTTTCTCGGTGGCTGGCGGGCGAGAGAGTGCTGCGTCGCCGGCATCGGCGTCGAAAGAAGCCGAGCCAAAAAAAGTTAAAGTACAAACGTGCAAGCATACTAACCTAACCCTAGGTAAGGCATGTCAGAGCGAAAGACAGTAATTTCGAATGAGCCAAGAAAGAGCGGTGCGGGGCCGGTCGGAGCGCACCCTTTTCTAGGTGGCTGGCGGGCGAGAGAGTGCTGCGTCGCCGGCATCGGCGTCGAAAGAAGCCGAGCCAAAAAAAGTTAAAGTACAAACGTGCAAGCATACTAACCTAACCCTAGGTAAGGCATGTCAGAGCGAAAGACAGTAATTTCGAATGAGCCATGAAAGAGCGGTGCGGGGCCGGTCGGAGCGCACCCTTTTCTCGGTGGCTGGCGGGCGAGAGAGTGCTGCGTCGCCGGCATCGGCGTCGAAAGAAGCCGAGCCGAAAAAAGTTAAAGTACAAACGTGCAAGCATACTAACCTAACCCTAGGTAAGGCATGTCAGAGCGAAAGACAGTAATTTCGAATGAGCCAAGAAAGAGCGGTGCGGGGCCGGTCGGAGCGCACCCTTTTCTAGGTGGCTGGCGGGCGAGAGAGTGCTGCGTCGCCGGCATCGGCGTCGAAAGAAGCCGAGCCAAAAAAAGTTAAAGTACAAACGTGCAAGCATACTAACCTAACCCTAGGTAAGGCATGTCAGAGCGAAAGACAGTAATTTCGAATGAGCCATGAAAGAGCGGTGCGGGGCCGGTCGGAGCGCACCCTTTTCTCGGTGGCTGGCGGGCGAGAGAGTGCTGCGTCGCCGGCATCGGCGTCGAAAGAAGCCGAGCCGAAAAAAGTTAAAGTACAAACGTGCAAGCATACTAACCTAACCCTAGGTAAGGCATGTCAGAGCGAAAGACAGTAATTTCGAATGAGCCAAGAAAGAGCGGTGCGGGGCCGGTCGGAGCGCACCCTTTTCTCGGTGGCTGGCGGGCGAGAGAGTGCTGCGTCGCCGGCATCGGCGTCGAAAGAAGCCGAGCCGAAAAAAGTTAAAGTACAAACGCGATGCTAATGAGCGAGCCGTTGTCTCGACTAATATGTAGGGGGCGTTCGATCGAGCGTCTGGCTTGAGCGCTTGTCGGCCTAGCAGAACGGTCGCATTGTTATGCCCGGGTTTTAGGCACCGCTGCAGGCGGCCGGCAGAGCTCTTGTTTGTGCGAAACTGAATGGATCGAGCCCGAGAGAGGGCGAGCAAAGAAAAAACGCAAATCGCTCCGCCTGGCACTGCCGGCGAGAGCGTGGACGTCGCGGCCAGCGACTGTCGAAGCCGAGTACGGCCGCAGGCGATCGCCTCGGTCTTAAACGAATGCGACGAGCACGCGCCGGGCGGCCCAGCAAGGGCCGAGCGCAGCTGTCGCAGCTATCTGGTTGATCCTGCCAGTAGTGATATGCTTGTCTCAAAGATTAAGCCATGCAGGTGCAAGTACGAGTTCTCGTAAAGCGAAACTGCGAATGGCTCATTAAATCAGTCTTGGTTTATTTGGTCTCGTAAGCGAAGTGGATAACTGTGGTAATTCTAGAGCTAATACATGCATTAAGCGCCGACTTCGGGAGGCGCGCTTTTATCAGATCAAAACCGACCGGGTTCGTCCTGTGACGTTTGATGACTCTGGATAACCACGCGGATCGTACGGTCTCTGCACCGACGACGTATCATTCAAGTGTCTGCCCTATCAACTGTCGAAGGTACGCTACGTGCCTACCTTTGTGATAACGGGTAACGGGGAATCAGGGTTCGATTCCGGAGAGGGAGCCTGAGAAACGGCTACCACATCCAAGGAAGGCAGCAGGCGCGCAAATTACCCATTCCCGACACGGGGAGGTAGTGACGAAAAATAACAATACAGGACTCTAACGAGGCCCTGTAATTGGAATGAGTACATCCTAAAACTCTTAACGAGTATCCATTGGAGGGCAAGTCTGGTGCCAGCAGCCGCGGTAATTCCAGCTCCAACAGTGTATGCTAAAGTTGTTGCGGTTGAAAAGCTCGTAGTTGGATTTTGGGCGAGCGCCGCCGGTCCGTCGCAAGGCGTGTCACTGGTTGCGTTCGCCTCACCTTCGGTTCTCCGTCGGTGCTCTTGACTGAGTGTCGGCGGTGGCCGATAAGTTTACTTTGAAAAAATTAGAGTGTTCAAAGCAGGCTGTTCGCCTGCATAGTGTTGCATGGAATAATGGAATAGGACCTCGGTTCTATTTTGTTGGTTTTCGGAGCACGAGGTAATGATTAAGAGGGACAGACGGGGGCGTCCGTACTCTGCCGTTAGAGGTGAAATTCTTGGATCGGCGGAAGACGAACTACTGCGAAAGCATTCGCCAAGAATGTTTTCTTTAATCAAGAGCGAAAGTCAGAGGTTCGAAGACGATCAGATACCGTCCTAGTTCTGACTATAAACGATGCCAACTAGCGATCGGGAGGCGTTACCATGACGACCTTTCCGGCAGCTTCCGGGAAACCAAAGTCTTTGGGTTCCGGGGGAAGTATGGTTGCAAAGCTGAAACTTAAAGGAATTGACGGAAGGGCACCACCAGGAGTGGAGCCTGCGGCTTAATTTGACTCAACACGGGGAAACTCACCCGGCCCGGACACAGGTAGGATTGACAGATTGAGAGCTCTTTCTTGATTCTGTGGGTGGTGGTGCATGGCCGTTCTTAGTTGGTGGAGCGATTTGTCTGGTTAATTCCGATAACGAACGAGACTCTGGCATGCTAAATAGTTACGCGACCTTCTCGGTCGGCGTCTAACTTCTTAGAGGGACTAGTGGCGTTTAGCCACACGAGATTGAGCAATAACAGGTCTGTGATGCCCTTAGATGTCCGGGGCCGCACGCGCGCTACACTGAGTGAAGCAGCGAGTGTCTAACCTAGGCCGAAAGGTCCGGGTAACCCGTTGAACCTCAT
>NW_027556530.1:0-29932 GCF_964204865.1 Styela clava
AGCGTATTAGCAGAGTTATTGGTGTTTTTTGACAGTTTTTCACTGTTTGTAAGCGTTTTAGCAGGGTTATTCGTGTTTTTTGACGGTTTTTCACTGTTTTTAAGCGTTATAGCAGGGTTATTGGTGTTTTTTGACGGTTTTTCACTGTTTTTTAGCGTTTTAGCAAGGTTATTGGTGTTTTTTGACGGGTTTTCACTGTTTTTAAGCGTTTTAGCAGGGTTGTTGGTGTTTTTTGACAGTTTTTCACTGTTTTTAAGCGTTTTAGCAGGGTTATTGGTGTTTTTTGACGGTTTTTCACTGTTTTTAAGCGTTTTAGCAGGGTTATTGGTGTTTTTTGACGGTTTTTCACTGTTTTTAAGCGTTTTAGCAAGGTTATTGGTGTTTTTTGACGGGTTTTCACTGTTTTTAAGCGTATTAGCAGAGTTATTGGTGTTTTTTGACAGTTTTTCACTGTTTTTAAGCGTTTTAGCAGGGTTATTCGTGTTTTTTGACGGTTTTTCACTGTTTTTAAGCGTTATAGCAGGGTTATTGGTGTTTTTTGACGGTTTTTCACTGTTTTTAAGCGTTTTAGCAAGGTTATTGGTGTTTTTTGACGGGTTTTCACTGTTTTTAAGCGTTTTAGCAGGGTTGTTGGTGTTTTTTGACAGTTTTTCACTGTTTTTAAGCGTTTTAGCAGGGTTATTGGTGTTTTTTGACGGTTTTTCACTGTTTTTAAGCGTTTTAGCAGGGTTATTGGTGTTTTTTGACGGTTTTTCACTGTTTTTAAGCGTTTTAGCAAGGTTATTGGTGTTTTTTGACGGGTTTTCACTGTTTTTAAGCGTATTAGCAGAGTTATTGGTGTTTTTTGACAGTTTTTCACTGTTTTTAAGCGTTTTAGCAGGGTTATTCGTGTTTTTTGACGGTTTTTCACTGTTTTTAAGCGTTATAGCAGGGTTATTGGTGTTTTTTGACGGTTTTTCACTGTTTTTAAGCGTTTTAGCAAGGTTATTGGTGTTTTTTGACGGGTTTTCACTGTTTTTAAGCGTTTTAGCAGGGTTGTTGGTGTTTTTTGACAGTTTTTCACTGTTTTTAAGCGTTTTAGCAGGGTTATTGGTGTTTTTTGACGATTTTTCACTGTTTTTAAGCGTTTTAGCTGGGTTATTGGTGTTTTTTGACGGTTTTTCACTGTTTTTAAGCGTTTTAGCAGGGTTATTGGTGTTTTTTGACGGTTTTTCACTGTTTTTAAGCGTTTTAGCAGGGTTATTGGTGTTTTTTGACGGTTTTTCACTGTTTTTAAGCGTTTTAGCAAGGTTATTGGTGTTTTTTGACGGTTTTTCACTGTTTTTAAGCGTTTTAGCAGGGTTATTGGTGTTTTTTGACGGTTTTTCACTGTTTTTAAGCGTTTTAGCAGGGTTATTGGTGTTTTTTGACGGTTTTTCACTGTTTTTAAGCGTTTTAGCAGGGTTGTTTTTTGACGGTTTTTCACTGTTTTTAAGCGTTTTAGCAGGGTTATTGGTGTTTTTTGACGGTTTTTCACTGTTTTAAGCGTTTTAGCAGGGTTATTGGTGTTTTTTTGACGGTTTTTCACTGTTTTTAAGCGTTTTAGCAGGGTTATTGGTGTTTTTTGACGGTTTTTCACTGTTTTTAAGCGTTATAGCAGGGTTATTGGTGTTTTTTGACGGTTTTTCACTGTTTTTAAGCGTTTTAGCAGGGTTATTGGTGTTTTTTGACGGTTTTTCACTGTTTTTAAGCGTTTTAGCAGGGTTATTGGTGTTTTTTGACGGTTTTTCACTGTTTTTAAGCGTTTTAGCAGGGTTATTGGTGTTTTTTGACGGTTTTTCACTGTTTTTAAGCGTTTTAGCAGGGTTATTCGTGTTTTTTGACGGTTTTTCACTGTTTTTTAGCGTTTTAGCAGGGTTATTGGTGTTTTTTGACGGTTTTCCACTGTTTTTAAGCGTTTTAGCAGCGTTATTGGTGTTTTTTGACGGTTTTTCACTGTTTTTAAGCGTTTAAGCGGGGTTATTGGTGTTTTTTGACGGTTTTTCACTGTTTTTAAGCGTTTTAGCAAGGTTATTGGTGTTTTTTGACGGTTTTTCACTGTTTTTAAGCGTTTTAGCAGGGTTATTGGTGTTTTTTGACGGTTTTTCACTGTTTTTAAGCGTTTTAGCAGGGTTATTGGTGTTTTTTGACGGTTTTTCGCTGTTTTTAAGCGTTTTAGCAGGGTTATTGGTGTTTTTTGACGGTTTTTCACTGTTTTTAAGCGTTTTAGCAGGGTTATTGGTGTTTTTTGAAG
The DNA here is from genome assembly GCF_964204865.1 of Styela clava. Taxonomy (NCBI): domain Eukaryota; kingdom Metazoa; phylum Chordata; class Ascidiacea; order Stolidobranchia; family Styelidae; genus Styela; species Styela clava. The sequence goes on from NW_027556530.1 coordinate 2,273, forward strand.
GTTTTTCACTGTTTTTAAGCGTTTTAGCAGGGTTATTGGTGTTTTTTGAAGGGTTTTAACTGTTTTTAAGCGTTTTAGCAGGGTTATTGTTGTTTTTTGACGGTTTTTCACTGTTTTTAAGCGTTTTAGCAGGGTTGTTGGTGTTTTTTGACAGTTTTTCACTGTTTTTAAGCGTTTTAGCAGGGTTATTGGTGTTTTTTGACGATTTTTCACTGTTTTTAAGCGTTTTAGCTGGGTTATTGGTGTTTTTTGACGGTTTTTCACTGTTTTTAAGCGTTTTAGCAGGGTTATTGGTGTTTTTTGACGGTTTTTCACTGTTTTTAAGCGTTTTAGCAGGGTTATTGGTGTTTTTTGACGGTTTTTCACTGTTTTTAAGCGTTTTAGCAAGGTTATTGGTGTTTTTTGACGGGTTTTCACTGTTTTTAAGCGTTTTAGCAGGGTTATTGGTGTTTTTTGACGGTTTTTCACTGTTTTTAAGCGTTATAGCAGGGTTATTGGTGTTTTTTGACGGTTTTTCACTGTTTTTAAGCGTTATAGCAGGGTTATTGGTGTTTTTTGACGGTTTTTCACTGTTTTTAAGCGTTTTAGCAGGGTTGTTGGTGTTTTTTGACGGTTTTTCACTGTTTTTATGCGTTTTAGCAGGGTTATTGGTGTTTTTTGACGGTTTTTCACTGTTTTTAAGCGTTTTAGCAAGGTTATTGGTGTTTTTTGACGGTTTTTCACTGTTTTTAAGCGTTTTAGCAGGGTTATTGGTGTTTTTTGACGGTTTTTCACTGTTTTTAAAGCGTTTTAGCAGGGTTATTGGTGTTTTTTGACGGTTTTTCACTGTTTTTAAGCGTTTTAGCAGGGTTATTGGTGTTTTTTGACGGGTTTTCACTGTTTTTAAGCGTTTTAGCAGGGTTATTGGTGTTTTTTGACGGTTTTTCACTGTTTTTAAGCGTTTTAGCAGGGTTATTGGTGTTTTTTGACGGTTTTTCACTGTTTTTAAGCGTTTTAGCAGGGTTATTGATGTTTTTTGACGGTTTTTCACTGTTTTAAGCGTTTTAGCAGGGTTGTTGATGTTTTTTGACGGTTTTTCACTGTTTTTAAGCGTTTTAGCAAGGTTATTGGTGTTTTTTGACGGTTTTTCACTGTTTTTAAGCGTTTTAGCAGGGTTATTGGTGTTTTTTGACGGTTTTTCACTGTTTTTAAGCGTTTTAGCAGGGTTATTGGTGTTTTTTGACGGTTTTTCACTGTTTTTAAGCGTTTTAGCAGGGTTATTGGTGTTTTTTGACGGTTTTCCACTGTTTTTAAGCGTTTTAGCAGGGTTATTGGTGTTTTTTGACGGTTTTTCACTGTTTTTAAGCGTTTTAGCAGGGTTATTGGTGTTTTTTGACGGTTTTTCACTGTTTTTAAGCGTTTTAGCAAGGTTATTGGTGTTTTTTGACGGTTTTTCACTGTTTTTAAGCGTTTTAGCAGGGTTATTGGTGTTTTTTTGACGGTTTTTCACTGTTTTTAAGCGTTTTAGCAGGGTTATTGGTGTTTTTTGACGGTTTTTCACTGTTTTTAAGCGTTTTAGCAGGGTTATTGGTGTTTTTTGACGGTTTTTCACTGTTTTTAAGCGTTTTAGCAGGGTTATTGGTGTTTTTTGACGGTTTTTCACTGTTTTTAAGCGTTTTAGCAGGGTTATTGGTGTTTTTTGACGGTTTTTCACTGTTTTAAGCGTTTCAGCAGAGTTATTCGTGTTTTTTGACGGTTTTTCACTGTTTTTTAGCGTTTTAGCAGGGTTATTGGTGTTTTTTGACGGTTTTCCACTGTTTTTAAGCGTTTTAGCAGGGTTATTGGTGTTTTTTGACGGTTTTTCACTGTTTTTAAGCGTTTAAGCGGGGTTATTGGTGTTTTTTGACGGTTTTTCACTGTTTTTAAGCGTTTTAGCAAGGTTATTGGTGTTTTTTGACTGTTTTTCACTGTTTTTAAGCGTTTTAGCAGGGTTATTGGTGTTTTTTGACGGTTTTTCACTGTTTTTAAGCGTTTTAGCAGGGTTATTGGTGTTTTTTGACGGTTTTTCACTGTTTTTAAGCGTTTTAGCAGGGTTATTGGTGTTTTTTGACGGTTTTTCACTGTTTTTAAGCGTTTTAGCAGGGTGGTTGGTGTTTTTTGACGGTTTTTCACTGTTTTTAAGCATTTTAGCAAGGTTATTGGTGTTTTTTGACGGGTTTTCACTGTTTTTAAGCGTATTAGCAGAGTTATTGGTGTTTTTTGACAGTTTTTCACTGTTTTTAAGCGTTTTAGCAGGGTTATTGGTGTTTTTTGACGGTTTTTCACTGTTTTTAAGCGTTTTAGCAGGGTTATTGGTGTTTTTTGAAGGGTTTTCACTGTTTTTAAGCGTTTTAGCAGGGTTATTGTTGTTTTTTGACGGTTTTTCACTGTTTTTAAGCGTTTTAGCAGGGTTATTGGTGTTTTTTGACTATTTTTCACTGTTTTTAAGCGTTTTAGCTGGGTTATTGGTGTTTTTTGACGGTTTTTCACTGTTTTTAAGCGTTTTAGCAGGGTTATTGGTGTTTTTTGACGGGTTTTCACTGTTTTTAAGCGTTTTAGCAGGGTTATTGGTGTTTTTTGACGGTTTTTCACTGTTTTTAAGCGTTTTAGCAAGGTTATTGGTGTTTTTTGACGGTTTTTCACTGTTTTTAAGCGTTTTAGCAGGGTTATTGGTGTTTTTTGACGGTTTTTCACTGTTTTTAAGCGTTTTAGCAGGGTTATTGGTGTTTTTTGACGGTTTTTCACTGTTTTTAAGCGTTTTAGCAGGGTTATTGGTGTTTTTTGACGGTTTTTCACTGTTTTTAAGCGTTATAGCAGGGTTATTGGTGTTTTTTGACGGTTTTTCACTGTTTTTAAGCGTTATAGCAGGGTTATTGGTGTTTTTTGACGGTTTTTCACTGTTTTTAAGCGTTTTAGCAGGGTTGTTGGTGTTTTTTGACGGGTTTTCACTGTTTTTAACCGTTTTAGCAGGGTTATTGGTGTTTTTTGACGGTTTTTCACTGTTTTTAAGCGTTTTAGCAAGGTTATTGGTGTTTTTTGACGGTTTTTCACTGTTTTTAAGCGTTTTAGCAGGGTTATTGGTGTTTTTTGACGGTTTTTCACTGTTTTTAAGCGTTTTAGCAGGGTTATTGGTGTTTTTTGACGGTTTTTCACTGTTTTTAAGCGTTTTAGCAGGGTTATTGGTGTTTTTTGACGGGTTTTCACTGTTTTTAAGCGTTTTAGCAGGGTTATTGGTGTTTTTTGACGGTTTTTCACTGTTTTTAAGCGTTTTAGCAGGGTTATTGGTGTTTTTTGACGGTTTTTCACTGTTTTTAAGCGTTTTAGCAGGGTTATTGGTGTTTTTTGACAGTTTTTCACTGTTTTAAGCGTTTTAGCAGGGTTGTTGGTGTTTTTTGACAGTTTTTCACTGTTTTTAAGCGTTTTAGCAAGGTTATTGGTGTTTTTTGACGGTTTTTCACTGTTTTTAAGCGTTTTAGCAGGGTTATTGGTGTTTTTTGACGGTTTTTCACTGTTTTTGAGCGTTTTAGCAGGGTTATTGGTGTTTTTTGACGGTTTTTCACTGTTTTTAAGCGTTTTAGCAGGGTTATTGGTGTTTTTTGACGGTTTTCCACTGTTTTTAAGCGTTTTAGCAGGGTTATTGTGTTTTTTTGACGGTTTTTCACTGTTTTTAAGCGTTTTAGCAGGGTTATTGGTGTTTTTTGACGGTTTTTCACTGTTTTTAAGCGTTTTAGCAAGGTTATTGGTGTTTTTTGGGGTTTTTCACTGTTTTTAAGCGTTTTAGCAGGGTTATTGGTGTTTTTTTGACGGTTTTTCACTGTTTTTAAGCGTTTTAGCAGGGTTATTGGTGTTTTTTGACGGTTTTTCACTGTTTTTAAGCGTTTTAGCAGGGTTATTGGTGTTTTTTGACGGTTTTTCACTGTTTTTAAGCGTTTTAGCAGGGTTATTGGTGTTTTTTGACGGTTTTTCACTGTTTTTAAGCGTTTTAGCAGGGTTATTGGTGTTTTTTGACGGTTTTTCACTGTTTTTAAGCGTTTTAGCAGGGTTATTGGTGTTTTTTGACGGTTTTTCACTGTTTTTAAGCGTTTTAGCAGGGTTATTCGTGTTTTTTGACGGTTTTTCACTGTTTTTTAGCGTTTTAGCAGGGTTATTGGTGTTTTTTGACGGTTTTCCACTGTTTTTAAGCGTTTTAGCAGGGTTGTTGGTGTTTTTTAACGGTTTTTCACTGTTTTTAAGCGTTTTAGCACGGTTATTGGTGTTTTTTGACGGTTTTTCACTGTTTTTAAGCGTTTTAGCAGAGTTATTGGTGTTTTTTGACTGTTTTTCACTGTTTTTAAGCGTTTTAGCAGGGTTATTGGTGTTTTTTGACGGTTTTTCACTGTTTTTAAGCGTTTTAGCAGGGTTATTGGTGTTTTTTGACGGTTTTTCACTGTTTTTAAGCGTTTTAGCAGGGTTATTGGTGTTTTTTGACGGTTTTTCACTGTTTTTAAGCGTTTTAGCAGGGTTATTGGTGTTTTTTGACGGTTTTTCACTGTTTTTAAGCGTTTTAGCAAGGTTATTGGTGTTTTTTGACGGGTTTTCACTGTTTTTAAGCGTATTAGCAGAGTTAATGGTGTTTTTTGACAGTTTTTCACTGTTTTTAAGCGTTTTAGCAGGGTTATTGGTGTTTTTTGACGGTTTTTCACTGTTTTTAAGCGTTTTAGCAGGGTTATTGGTGTTTTTTGAAGGGTTTTCACTGTTTTTAAGCGTTTTAGCAGGGTTATTGTTGTTTTTTGACGGTTTTTCACTGTTTTTAAGCGTTTTAGCTGGGTTATTGGTGTTTTTTGACGGTTTTTCACTGTTTTTAAGCGTTTTAGCAAGGTTATTGGTGTTTTTTAACGGTTTTTCACTGTTTTTAAGCGTTTTAGCTGGGTTATTGGTGTTTTTTGACGGTTTTTCACTGTTTTTGAGCGTATTAGCAGAGTTATTGGTGTTTTTTGACAGTTTTTCACTGTTTTTAAGCGTTTTAGCAGGGTTATTGGTGTTTTTTGACGGTTTTTCACTGTTTTTAAGCGTTTTAGCAGGGTTATTGGTGTTTTTTGAAGGGTTTTCACTGTTTTTAAGCGTTTTAGCAGGGTTATTGTTGTTTTTTGACGGTTTTTCACTGTTTTTAAGCGTTTTAGCAGGGTTATTGGTGTTTTTTGACTATTTTTCACTGTTTTTTAAGCGTTTTAGCTGGGTTATTGGTGTTTTTTGACGGTTTTTCACTGTTTTTAAGCGTTTTAGCAGGGTTATTGGTGTTTTTTGACGGTTTTTCACTGTTTTTAAGCGTTTTAGCAGGGTTATTGGTGTTTTTTGACGGTTTTTCACTGTTTTTAAGCGTTTTAGCAAGGTTATTGGTGTTTTTTGACGGTTTTTCACTGTTTTTAAGCGTTTTAGCAGGGTTATTGGTGTTTTTTGACGGTTTTTCACTGTTTTTAAGCGTTTTAGCAGGGTTATTGGTGTTTTTTGACGGTTTTTCACTGTTTTTAAGCGTTTTAGCAGGGTTATTGGTGTTTTTTGACGGTTTTTTCACTGTTTTTAAGCGTTATAGCAGGGTTATTGGTGTTTTTTGACGGTTTTTCACTGTTTTTAAGCGTTATAGCAGGGTTATTGGTGTTTTTTGACGGTTTTTCACTGTTTTTAAGCGTTTTAGCAGGGTTGTTGGTGTTTTTTGACGGGTTTTCACTGTTTTTAAGCGTTTTAGCAGGGTTATTGGTGTTTTTTGACGGTTTTTCACTGTTTTTAAGCGTTTTAGCAAGGTTATTGGTGTTTTTTGACGGTTTTTCACTGTTTTTAAGCGTTTTAGCAGGGTTATTGGTGTTTTTTGACGGTTTTTCACTGTTTTTAAGCGTTTTAGCAGGGTTATTGGTGTTTTTTGACGGTTTTTCACTGTTTTTAAAAGCGTTTTAGCAGGGTTATTGGTGTTTTTTGACGGGTTTTCACTGTTTTAAGCGTTTTAGCAGGGTTATTGGTGTTTTTTGACGGTTTTTCACTGTTTTTAAGCGTTTTAGCAGGGTTATTGGTGTTTTTTGACGGTTTTTCACTGTTTTAAGCGTTTTAGCAGGGTTATTGGTGTTTTTTGACGGTTTTTCACTGTTTTAAGCGTTTTAGCAGGGTTGTTGGTGTTTTTTGACGGTTTTTCACTGTTTTTAAGCGTTTTAGCAAGGTTATTGGTGTTTTTTGACGGTTTTTCACTGTTTTTAAGCGTTTTAGCAGGGTTATTGGTGTTTTTTGACGGTTTTTCACTGTTTTTGAGCGTTTTAGCAGGGTTATTGGTGTTTTTTGACGATTTTTCACTGTTTTTAAGCGTTTTAGCAGGGTTATTGGTGTTTTTTGACGGTTTTCCACTGTTTTTAAGCGTTTTAGCAGGGTTATTGGTGTTTTTTGACGGTTTTTCACTGTTTTTAAGCGTTTTAGCAGGGTTATTGGTGTTTTTTGACGGTTTTTCACTGTTTTTAAGCGTTTTAGCAAGGTTATTGGTGTTTTTTGGGGTTTTTCACTGTTTTTAAGCGTTTTAGCAGGGTTATTGGTGTTTTTTGACGGTTTTTCACTGTTTTTAAGCGTTTTAGCAGGGTTATTGGTGTTTTTTGACGGTTTTTCACTGTTTTTAAGCGTTTTAGCAGGGTTATTGGTGTTTTTTGACGGTTTTTCACTGTTTTTAAGCGTTTTAGCAGGGTTATTGGTGTTTTTTGACGGTTTTTCACTGTTTTTAAGCGTTTTAGCAGGGTTATTCGTGTTTTTTGACGGTTTTTCACTGTTTTTTAGCGTTTTAGCAGGGTTATTGGTGTTTTTTGACGGTTTTCCACTGTTTTTAAGCGTTTTAGCAGGGTTGTTGGTGTTTTTTGACGGTTTTTCACTGTTTTTAAGCGTTTTAGCACGGTTATTGGTGTTTTTTGACGGTTTTTCACTGTTTTTAAGCGTTTTAGCAGAGTTATTGGTGTTTTTTGACTGTTTTTCACTGTTTTTAAGCGTTTTAGCAGGGTTATTGGTGTTTTTTGACGGTTTTTCACTGTTTTTAAGCGTTTTAGCAGGGTTATTGGTGTTTTTTGACGGTTTTTCACTGTTTTTAAGCGTTTTAGCAGGGTTATTGGTGTTTTTTGACGGTTTTTCACTGTTTTTAAGCGTTTTAGCAGGGTTATTGGTGTTTTTTGACGGTTTTTCACTGTTTTTAAGCGTTTTAGCAAGGTTATTGGTGTTTTTTGACGGGTTTTCACTGTTTTTAAGCGTATTAGCAGAGTTATTGGTGTTTTTTGACAGTTTTTCACTGTTTTTAAGCGTTTTAGCAGGGTTATTGGTGTTTTTTGACGGTTTTTCACTGTTTTTAAGCGTTTTAGCAGGGTTATTGGTGTTTTTTGAAGGGTTTTCACTGTTTTTAAGCGTTTTAGCAGGGTTATTGTTGTTTTTTGACGGTTTTTCACTGTTTTTAAGCGTTTTAGCTGGGTTATTGGTGTTTTTGACGGTTTTTTACTGTTTTTAAGCGTTTTAGCAAGGTTATTGGTGTTTTTTGACGGTTTTTCACTGTTTTTAAGCGTTTTAGCAGGGTTATTGGTGTTTTTTGACGGTTTTTCACTGTTTTTAAGCGTTTTAGCAGGGTTATTGGTGTTTTTTGACGGTTTTTCACTGTTTTTAAGCGTTTTAGCAGGGTTATTGGTGTTTTTTGACGGTTTTCCACTGTTTTTAAGCGTTTTAGCACGGTTATTGGTGTTTTTTGACGGTTTTTCACTGTTTTTAAGCGTTTTAGCAGAGTTATTGGTGTTTTTTGACGGTTTTTCACTGTTTTTAAGCGTTTTAGCAAGGTTATTAGTGTTTTTTGACGGTTTTTCACTGTTTTTAAGCGTTTTAGCAGGGTTATTGGTGTTTTTTGACGGTTTTTCACTGTTTTTAAGCGTTTTAGCAGGGTTATTGGTGTTTTTTGACGGTTTTTCACTGTTTTTAAGCGTTTTAGCAGGGTTATTGGTGTTTTCTGACGGTTTTTCACTGTTTTTAAGCGTTTTAGCAGGGTTATTGGTGTTTTTTGACGGTTTTCCACTGTTTTTAAGCGTTTTAGCAGGGTTATTGGTGTTTTTTGACGGTTTTTCACTGTTTTTAAGCGTTTAAGCGGGGTTATTGGTGTTTTTTGACGGTTTTTCACTGTTTTTAAGCGTTTTAGCAAGGTTATTGGTGTTTTTTGACGGTTTTTCACTGTTTTTAAGCGTTTTAGCAGGGTTATTGGTGTTTTTTGACGGTTTTTCACTGTTTTTAAGCGTTTTAGCAGGGTTATTGGTGTTTTTTGACGGTTTTTCACTGTTTTTAAGCGTTTTAGCAGGGTTATTGGTGTTTTTTGACGGTTTTTCACTGTTTTTAAGCCTTTTAGCAGGGTTATTGGTGTTTTTTGATGGTTTTTCACTGTTTTTAAGCGTTTTAGCAAGGTTATTGGTGTTTTTTGACGGGTTTTCACTGTTTTTGAGCGTTTTAGCAAGGTTATTGGTGTTTTTTGCCGCTGTTCCACTGTTTTTAAGCGTTTTAGCAGGGTTATTGGTGTTTTTTGACGGGTTTTCACTGTTTTTAGGCGTTTAAGCAGGGTTATTGGTGTTTTTTGACGGTTTTTCACTGTTTTTAAGCGTTTTAGCAGGGTTATTCGTGTTTTTTGACGGTTTTTCACTGTTTTTAAGCGTTTTAGCAGGGTTATTGGTGTTTTTTGACGGTTTTTCACTGTTTTTAAGCGTTTTAGCAGGGTTATTCGTGTTTTTTGACGGTTTTTAACTCTTTTTAAGCGTTTTAGCAGGGTTATTGGTGTTTTTGACGGTTTTCCACTGTTTTTAAGCGTTTTAGCAGGGTTATTGGTGTTTTTTGACGGTTTTTCACTGTTTTTGAGCGTTTTAGCAAGGTTATTGGTGTTTTTTGACGGTTTTTCACTGTTTTTAAGCGTTTTAGCAGGGTTATTGGTGTTTTTTGACGGCTTTTCACTGTTTTTAAGCGTTTTAGCAGGGTTATTGGTGTTTTTTGACGGTTTTTCACTGTTTTTAAGCGTTTTAGCAGGGTTATTGGTGTTTTTTGACGGTTTTTCACTGTTTTTAAGCGTTATAGCAGGGTTATTGGTGTTTTTTGACGGTTTTTCACTGTTTTTAAGCGTTATAGCAGGGTTATTGGTGTTTTTTGACAGTTTTTCACTGTTTTTAAGCGTTTTAGCAAGGTTATTGGTGTTTTTTGACGGTTTTTCACTTTTTTTAAGCGTTTTAGCAGGGTTATTGGTGTTTTTTGACGGTTTTTCACTGTTTTTAAGCGTTTTAGCAGGGTTGTTGGTGTTTTTTGACAGTTTTTCACTGTTTTTAAGCGTTTTAGCAAGGTTATTGGTGTTTTTTGACGGTTTTTCACTGTTTTTAAGCGTTTTAGCAGGGTTATTGGTGTTTTTTGACGGTTTTTCACTGTTTTTAAGCGTTTTAGCAGGGTTATTGGTGTTTTTTGACGGTTTTTCACTGTTTTTAAGCGTTTTAGCAGGGTTATTGGTGTTTTTTGACGGTTTTTCACTGTTTTTAAGCGTTTTAGCAGGGTTATTGGTGTTTTTTGACGGTTTTTCACTGTTTTTAAGCGTTTTAGCAGGGTTATTGGTGTTTTTTGACGGTTTTTCACTGTTTTTAAGCGTTTTAGCAGGGTTAATTGGTGTTTTTTGACGGTTTTTCACTGTTTTTAAGCGTTTTAGCAGGGTTATTCGTGTTTTTTGACGGTTTTTCACTGTTTTTTAGCGTTTTAGCAGGGTTATTGGTGTTTTTTGACTGTTTTCCACTGTTTTTAAGCGTTTTAGCAGGGTTATTGGTGTTTTTTGACGGTTTTTCACTGTTTTTGAGCGTTTAAGCGGGGTTTTTGGTGTTTTTTGACGGTTTTTCACTGTTTTTAAGCGTTTTAGCAAGGTTATTGGTGTTTTTTGACGGGTTTTCACTGTTTTTAAGCGTATTAGCAGGGTTATTGGTGTTTTTTGACGGTTTTTCACTGTTTTTAAGCGTTTTAGCAGGGTTATTGGTGTTTTTGACGGTTTTTCACTGTTTTTAAGCGTTTTAGCAGGGTTATTGTTGTTTTTTGACGGTTTTTCACTGTTTTTAAGCGTTTTAGCAGGGTTATTGGTGTTTTTTGACGGTTTTTCACTGTTTTTAAGCGTTTTAGCTAGGTTATTGGTGTTTTTTGACGGTTTTTTCACTGTTTTTAAGCGTTTTAGCAGGGTTATTGGTGTTTTTTGACGGTTTTTCACTGTTTTTAAGCGTTTTAGCAGGGTTATTGGTGTTTTTTTACGGTTTTTCACTGTTTTTAAGCGTTTTAGCAAGGTTATTGGTGTTTTTTGTCGGTTTTTCACTGTTTTAAGCGTTTTAGCAGGGTTATTGGTGTTTTTTGACGGTTTTTCACTGTTTTTAAGCGTTTTAGCAGGGTTATTGGTGTTTTTTGACGGTTTTTCACTGTTTTTAAGCGTTTTAGCAGGGTTATTGGTGTTTTTTGACGGTTTTCCACTGTTTTTAAGCGTTTTAGCAGGGTTATTGGTGTTTTTTGACGGTTTTTCACTGTTTTTAAGCGTTTTAGCAGAGTTATTGGTGTTTTTTGACGGTTTTTCACTGTTTTTAAGCGTTTTAGCAAGGTTATTGGTGTTTTTTGACGGTTTTTCACTGTTTTTAAGCGTTTTAGCAGTGTTATTGGTGTTTTTTGACGGTTTTTCACTGTTTTTAAGCGTTTTAGCAGGGTTATTGGTGTTTTTTGACGGTTTTTCACTGTTTTTAAGCGTTTTAGCAGGGTTATTGGTGTTTTTTGACGGTTTTTCACTGTTTTTAAGCGTTTTAGCAGGGTTGTTGGTGTTTTTTGACGGTTTTTCACTGTTTTCAAGCGTTTTAGCAGGGTTATCGGTGTTTTTTGACGGTTTTTCACTGTTTTTAAGCGTTTTAGCAGGGTTATTGGTGTTTTTTGACGGTTTTTCACTGTTTTTAAGCGTTTTAGCAGGGTTATTCGTGTTTTTTGACGGTTTTTCACTGTTTTTAAGCGTTTTAGCAGAGTTATTGGTGTTTTTTGACGGTTTTTCACTGTTTTTAAGCGTTTTAGCAAGGTTATTGGTGTTTTTTGACGGTTTTTCACTGTTTTTAAGCGTTTTAGCAGGGTTATTGGTGTTTTTTGACGGTTTTTCACTGTTTTTAAGCGTTTTAGCAGGGTTATTGGTGTTTTTTGACGGTTTTTCACTGTTTTTAAGCGTTTTAGCAGGGTTATTGGTGTTTTTTGACGGTTTTTCACTGTTTTTAAGCGTTTTAGCAGGGTTATTGGTGTTTTTTGACGGTTTTTCACTGTTTTTAAGCGTTTTAGCAGGGTTATTAATGTTTTTTGACGGTTTTCCACTGTTTTTAAGCGTTTTAGCAGGGTTATTAATGTTTTTTGACGGTTTTCCACTGTTTTTAAGCGTTTTAGCAGGGTTATTGGTGTTTTTTGACGGTTTTTCACTGTTTTTAAGCGTTTTAGCAGGGTTATTAATGTTTTTTGACGGTTTTCCACTGTTTTTAAGCGTTTTAGCAGGGTTATTGGTGTTTTTTGACGGTTTTTCACTGTTTTTAAGCGTTTTAGCAGGGTTATTGGTGTTTTTTGACGGTTTTTCACTGTTTTTAAGCGTTTTAGCAGGGTTATTGGTGTTTTTTGACGGTTTTTCACTGTTTTTAAGCGTTTTAGCAGGGTTGTTGGTGTTTTTTGACAGTTTTTCACTGTTTTTAAGCGTTTTAGCAAGGTTATTGGTGTTTTTTGACGGTTTTTCACTTTTTTTAAGCGTTTTAGCAGGGTTATTGGTGTTTTTTGACGGTTTTTCACTGTTTTTAAGCGTTTTAGCAGGGTTATTGGTGTTTTTTGACGGTTTTTCACTGTTTTTAAGCGTTTTAGCAGGGTTATTGGTGTTTTTTGACGGTTTTTCACTGTTTTTAAGCGTTTTAGCAGGGTTATTGGTGTTTTTTGACGGTTTTTCACTGTTTTTAAGCGTTTTAGCAGGGTTGTTGGTGTTTTTTGACGGTTTTTCACTGTTTTTAAGCGTTTTAGCAGGGTTGTTGGTGTTTTTTGACAGTTTTTCACTGTTTTTAAGCGTTTTAGCAAGGTTATTGGTGTTTTTTGACGGTTTTTCACTGTTTTTAAGCGTTTTAGCAGGGTTATTGGTGTTTTTTGACGGTTTTTCACTGTTTTTAAGCGTTTTAGCAGGGTTATTGGTGTTTTTTGACGGTTTTTCACTGTTTTTAAGCGTTTTAGCAGGGTTATTGGTGTTTTTTGACGGTTTTTCACTGTTTTTAAGCGTTTTAGCAGGGTTATTGGTGTTTTTTGACGGTTTTTCACTGTTTTTAAGCGTTTTAGCAGGGTTATTGGTGTTTTTTGACGGTTTTTCACTGTTTTTAAGCGTTTTAGCAGGGTTATTGGTGTTTTTTGACGGTTTTTCACTGTTTTTAAGCGTTTTAGCAGGGTTATTCGTGTTTTTTGACGGTTTTTCACTGTTTTTTAGCGTTTTAGCAGGGTTATTGGTGTTTTTTGACTGTTTTCCACTGTTTTTAAGCGTTTTAGCAGGGTTATTGGTGTTTTTTGACGGTTTTTCACTGTTTTTGAGCGTTTAAGCGGGGTTTTTGGTGTTTTTTGACGGTTTTTCACTGTTTTTAAGCGTTTTAGCAAGGTTATTGGTGTTTTTTGACGGGTTTTCACTGTTTTTAAGCGTATTAGCAGGGTTATTGGTGTTTTTTGACGGTTTTTCACTGTTTTTAAGCGTTTTAGCAGGGTTATTGGTGTTTTTTGACGGTTTTTCACTGTTTTTAAGCGTTTTAGCAGGGTTATTGTTGTTTTTTGACGGTTTTTCACTGTTTTTAAGCGTTTTAGCAGGGTTGTTGGTGTTTTTTGACAGTTTTTCACTGTTTTTAAGCGTTTTAGCAGGGTTATTGGTGTTTTTTGACGGTTTTTCACTGTTTTTAAGCGTTTTAGCTAGGTTATTGGTGTTTTTTGACGGTTTTTTCACTGTTTTTAAGCGTTTTAGCAGGGTTATTGGTGTTTTTTGACGGTTTTTCACTGTTTTTAAGCGTTTTAGCAGGGTTATTGGTGTTTTTTTACGGTTTTTCACTGTTTTTAAGCGTTTTAGCAAGGTTATTGGTGTTTTTTGTCGGTTTTTCACTGTTTTTAAGCGTTTTAGCAGGGTTATTGGTGTTTTTTGACGGTTTTTCACTGTTTTTAAGCGTTTTAGCAGGGTTATTGGTGTTTTTTGACGGTTTTTCACTGTTTTTAAGCGTTTTAGCAGGGTTATTGGTGTTTTTTGACGGTTTTCCACTGTTTTTAAGCGTTTTAGCAGGGTTATTGGTGTTTTTTGACGGTTTTTCACTGTTTTTAAGCGTTTTAGCAGAGTTATTGGTGTTTTTTGACGGTTTTTCACTGTTTTTAAGCGTTTTAGCAAGGTTATTGGTGTTTTTTGACGGTTTTTCACTGTTTTTAAGCGTTTTAGCAGTGTTATTGGTGTTTTTTGACGGTTTTTCACTGTTTTTAAGCGTTTTAGCAGGGTTATTGGTGTTTTTTGACGGTTTTTCACTGTTTTTAAGCGTTTTAGCAGGGTTATTGGTGTTTTTTGACGGTTTTTCACTGTTTTTAAGCGTTTTAGCAGGGTTGTTGGTGTTTTTTGACGGTTTTTCACTGTTTTCAAGCGTTTTAGCAGGGTTATCGGTGTTTTTTGACGGTTTTTCACTGTTTTTAAGCGTTTTAGCAGGGTTATTGGTGTTTTTTGACGGTTTTTCACTGTTTTTAAGCGTTTTAGCAGGGTTATTGGTGTTTTTTGACGGTTTTTCACTGTTTTTAAGCGTTTTAGCAGGGTTATTGGTGTTTTTTGACGGTTTTTCACTGTTTTTAAGCGTTTTAGCAGGGTTATTGGTGTTTTTTGACGGTTTTTCACTGTTTTTAAGCGTTTTAGCAGGGTTGTTGGTGTTTTTTGACGGTTTTTCACTGTTTTTAAGCGTTTTAGCAGGGTTGTTGGTGTTTTTTGACAGTTTTTCACTGTTTTTAAGCGTTTTAGCAAGGTTATTGGTGTTTTTTGACGGTTTTTCACTGTTTTTAAGCGTTTTAGCAGGGTTATTGGTGTTTTTTGACGGTTTTTCACTGTTTTTAAGCGTTTTAGCAGGGTTATTGGTGTTTTTTGACGGTTTTTCACTGTTTTTAAGCGTTTTAGCAGGGTTATTGGTGTTTTTTGACGGTTTTTCACTGTTTTTAAGCGTTTTAGCAGGGTTATTGGTGTTTTTTGACGGTTTTTCACTGTTTTTAAGCGTTTTAGCAGGGTTATTGGTGTTTTTTGACGGTTTTTCACTGTTTTTAAGCGTTTTAGCAGGGTTATTGGTGTTTTTTGACGGTTTTTCACTGTTTTTAAGCGTTTTAGCAGGGTTATTCGTGTTTTTTGACGGTTTTTCACTGTTTTTTAGCGTTTTAGCAGGGTTATTGGTGTTTTTTGACTGTTTTCCACTGTTTTTAAGCGTTTTAGCAGGGTTATTGGTGTTTTTTGACGGTTTTTCACTGTTTTTGAGCGTTTAAGCGGGGTTTTTGGTGTTTTTTGACGGTTTTTCACTGTTTTTAAGCGTTTTAGCAAGGTTATTGGTGTTTTTTGACGGGTTTTCACTGTTTTTAAGCGTATTAGCAGGGTTATTGGTGTTTTTTGACGGTTTTTCACTGTTTTTAAGCGTTTTAGCAGGGTTATTGGTGTTTTTTGACGGTTTTTCACTGTTTTTAAGCGTTTTAGCAGGGTTATTGTTGTTTTTTGACGGTTTTTCACTGTTTTTAAGCGTTTTAGCAGGGTTGTTGGTGTTTTTTGACAGTTTTTCACTGTTTTTAAGCGTTTTAGCAGGGTTATTGGTGTTTTTTGACGGTTTTTCACTGTTTTTAAGCGTTTTAGCTAGGTTATTGGTGTTTTTTGACGGTTTTTTCACTGTTTTTAAGCGTTTTAGCAGGGTTATTGGTGTTTTTTGACGGTTTTTCACTGTTTTTAAGCGTTTTAGCAGGGTTATTGGTGTTTTTTTACGGTTTTTCACTGTTTTTAAGCGTTTTAGCAAGGTTATTGGTGTTTTTTGTCGGTTTTTCACTGTTTTTAAGCGTTTTAGCAGGGTTATTGGTGTTTTTTGACGGTTTTTCACTGTTTTTAAGCGTTTTAGCAGGGTTATTGGTGTTTTTTGACGGTTTTTCACTGTTTTTAAGCGTTTTAGCAGGGTTATTGGTGTTTTTTGACGGTTTTCCACTGTTTTTAAGCGTTTTAGCAGGGTTATTGGTGTTTTTTGACGGTTTTTCACTGTTTTTAAGCGTTTTAGCAGAGTTATTGGTGTTTTTTGACGGTTTTTCACTGTTTTTAAGCGTTTTAGCAAGGTTATTGGTGTTTTTTGACGGTTTTTCACTGTTTTTAAGCGTTTTAGCAGTGTTATTGGTGTTTTTTGACGGTTTTTCACTGTTTTTAAGCGTTTTAGCAGGGTTATTGGTGTTTTTTGACGGTTTTTCACTGTTTTTAAGCGTTTTAGCAGGGTTATTGGTGTTTTTTGACGGTTTTTCACTGTTTTTAAGCGTTTTAGCAGGGTTGTTGGTGTTTTTTGACGGTTTTTCACTGTTTTCAAGCGTTTTAGCAGGGTTATCGGTGTTTTTTGACGGTTTTTCACTGTTTTTAAGCGTTTTAGCAGGGTTATTGGTGTTTTTTGACGGTTTTTCACTGTTTTTAAGCGTTTTAGCAGGGTTATTCGTGTTTTTTGACGGTTTTTCACTGTTTTTAAGCGTTTTAGCAGAGTTATTGGTGTTTTTTGACGGTTTTTCACTGTTTTTAAGCGTTTTAGCAAGGTTATTGGTGTTTTTTGACGGTTTTTCACTGTTTTTAAGCGTTTTAGCAGGGTTATTGGTGTTTTTTGACGGTTTTTCACTGTTTTTAAGCGTTTTAGCAGGGTTATTGGTGTTTTTTGACGGTTTTTCACTGTTTTTAAGCGTTTTAGCAGGGTTATTGGTGTTTTTTGACGGTTTTTCACTGTTTTTAAGCGTTTTAGCAGGGTTATTGGTGTTTTTTGACGGTTTTTCACTGTTTTCAAGCGTTTTAGCAGGGTTATCGGTGTTTTTTGACGGTTTTTCACTGTTTTTAAGCGTTTTAGCAGGGTTATTGGTGTTTTTTGACGGTTTTTCACTGTTTTTAAGCGTTTCAGCAGGGTTATTGGTGTTTTTTGACGGTTTTCCACTGTTTTTAGGCGTTTTAGCAGGGTTATTGGTGTTTTTTGACGGTTTTTCACTGTTTTTAAGCGTTTAAGCGGGGTTATTGGTGTTTTTTGACGGTTTTTCACTGTTTTTAAGCGTTTTAGCAAGGTTATTGGTGTTTTATGACGGTTTTTCACTGTTTTTAAGCGTTTTAGCAGGGTTATTGGTGTTTTTTGACGGTTTTTCACTGTTTTTAAGCGTTTTAGCAGGGTTATTGGTGTTTTTTGACGGTTTTTCACTGTTTTTAAGCGTTTTAGCAGGGTTATTGGTGTTTTTTGACGGTTTTTCACTGTTTTTAAGCGTTTTAGCAAGGTTATTGGTGTTTTTTGACGGTTTTTCACTGTTTTTAAGCGTTTTAGCAGGGTTATTGGTGTTTTTTGACGGTTTTTCACTGTTTTTAAGCGTTTTAGCAAGGTTATTGGTGTTTTTTGACGGGTTTCCATTGTTTTTAAGCGTATTAGCAGGGTTATTGGTGTTTTTTGACGGTTTTTCACAGTTTTTAAGCGTTTTAGCAGGGTTATTGGTGTTTTTTGACGGTTTTTCACTGTTTTTAAGCGTTTTAGCAGGGTTATTGGTGTTTTTTGAAGGGTTTTCACTGTTTTTAAGCGTTTTAGCAGGGTTATTGTTGTTTTTTGACGGTTTTTCACTGTTTTTAAGCGTTTTTGCAGGGTTGTTGGTGTTTTTTGACAGTTTTTCACTGTTTTTAAGCGTTTTAGCAGGGTTATTGGTGTTTTTTGACGGTTTTTCACTGTTTTTAAGCGTATTAGCAGGGTTATTGGTGTTTTTTGACGGTTTTTCACTGTTTTCAAGCGTTTTAGCAAGGTTATTGGTGTTTTTTGACGGTTTTTCACTGTTTTTAAGCGTTTTAGCAGGGTTATTGGTGTTTTTTGACGGTTTTTCACTGTTTTTAAGCGTTTTAGCAGGGTTATTGGTGTTTTTTGACGGTTTTTCACTGTTTTTAAGCGTTTTAGCAGGGTTATTGGTGTTTTTTGACGGTTTTCCACTGTTTTTAAGCGTTTTAGCAGGGTTATTGGTGTTTTTTGACGGTTTTTCACTGTTTTTAAGCGTTTTAGCAGGGTTATTGGTGTTTTTTGACGGTTTTTCACTGTTTTTAAGCGTTTTAGCAGGGTTATTGGTGTTTTTTGACGGTTTTCCACTGTTTTTAAGCGTTTTAGCAGGGTTATTGGTGTTTTTTGACGGTTTTTCACTGTTTTTAAGCGTTTTAGCAGAGTTATTGGTGTTTTTTGACGGTTTTTCCCTGTTTTTAAGCGTTTTAGCAAGGTTATTGGTTTTTTTTGACGGTTTTTCACTGTTTTTAAGCGTTTTAGCAGGGTTATTGGTGTTTTTTGACGGTTTTTCACTGTTTTTAAGCGTTTTAGCAGGGTTATTGGTGTTTTTTGACGGTTTTTCACTGTTTTTAAGCGTTTTAGCAGGGTTATTGATGTTTTTTGACGGTTTTTCATTGTTTTTAAGCGTTTTAGCAGGGTTATTGGTGTTTTTTGACGGTTTTTCACTGTTTTCAAGCGTTTTAGCAGGGTTATCGGTGTTTTTTGACGGTTTTTCACTGTTTTTAAGCGTTTTAGCAGGGTTATTGGTGTTTTTTGACGGTTTTTCACTGTTTTTAAGCGTTTTAGCAGGGTTATTCGTGTTTTTTGACGGTTTTTCACTGTTTTTAAGCGTTTTAGCAGAGTTATTGGTGTTTTTTGACGGTTTTTCACTGTTTTTAAGCGTTTTAGCAAGGTTATTGGTGTTTTTTGACGGTTTTTCACTGTTTTTAAGCGTTTTAGCAGGGTTATTGGTGTTTTTTGACGGTTTTTCACTGTTTTTAAGCGTTTTAGCAGGGTTATTGGTGTTTTTTGACGGTTTTTCACTGTTTTTGAGCGTTTTAGCAGGGTTATTGGTGTTTTTTGACGGTTTTTCACTGTTTTTAAGCGTTTTAGCAGGGTTATTGGTGTTTTTTGACGGTTTTTCACTGTTTTCAAGCGTTTTAGCAGGGTTATCGGTGTTTTTTGACGGTTTTTCACTGTTTTTAAGCGTTTTAGCAGGGTTATTGGTGTTTTTTGACGGTTTTTCACTGTTTTTAAGCGTTTTAGCAGGGTTATTCGTGTTTTTTGACGGTTTTTCACTGTTTTTAAGCGTTTTAGCAGGGTTATTGGTGTTTTTTGACGGTTTTCCACTGTTTTTAGGCGTTTTAGCAGGGTTATTGGTGTTTTTTGACGGTTTTTCACTGTTTTTAAGCGTTTAAGCGGGGTTATTGGTGTTTTTTGACGGTTTTTCACTGTTTTTAAGCGTTTTAGCAAGGTTATTGGTGTTTTTTGACGGTTTTTCACTGTTTTAAGCGTTTTAGCAGGGTTATTGGTGTTTTTTGACGGTTTTTCACTGTTTTTAAGCGTTTTAGCAAGGTTATTGGTGTTTTTTGACGGTTTTTCACTGTTTTTAAGCGTTTTAGCAGGGTTATTGGTGTTTTTTGACGGTTTTTCACTGTTTTCAAGCGTTTTAGCAGGGTTATCGGTGTTTTTTGACGGTTTTTCACTGTTTTTAAGCGTTTTAGCAGGGTTATTGGTGTTTTTTGACGGTTTTTCACTGTTTTTAAGCGTTTTAGCAGGGTTATTCGTGTTTTTTGACGGTTTTTCACTGTTTTTAAGCGTTTTAGCAGGGTTATTGGTGTTTTTTGACGGTTTTCCACTGTTTTTAGGCGTTTTAGCAGGGTTATTGGTGTTTTTTGACGGTTTTTCACTGTTTTTAAGCGTTTAAGCGGGGTTATTGGTGTTTTTTGACGGTTTTTCACTGTTTTTAAGCGTTTTAGCAAGGTTATTGGTGTTTTTTGACGGTTTTTCACTGTTTTTAAGCGTTTTAGCAGGGTTATTGGTGTTTTTTGACGGTTTTTCACTGTTTTTAAGCGTTTTAGCAGGGTTATTGGTGTTTTTTGACGGTTTTTCACTGTTTTTAAGCGTTTTAGCAGGGTTATTGGTGTTTTTTGACGGTTTTTCACTGTTTTTAAGCGTTTTAGCAGGGTTATTGGTGTTTTTTGACGGTTTTTCACTGTTTTTAAGCGTTTTAGCAGGGTTATTGGTGTTTTTTGACGGTTTTTCACTGTTTTTAAGCGTTTTAGCAAGGTTATTGGTGTTTTTTGACGGGTTTCCACTGTTTTTAAGCGTATTAGCAGGGTTATTGGTGTTTTTTGACGGTTTTTCACAGTTTTTAAGCGTTTTAGCAGGGTTATTGGTGTTTTTTGACGGTTTTTCACTGTTTTTAAGCGTTTTAGCAGGGTTATTGGTGTTTTTTGAAGGGTTTTCACTGTTTTTAAGCGTTTTAGCAGGGTTATTGTTGTTTTTTGACGGTTTTTCACTGTTTTTAAGCGTTTTAGCAGGGTTGTTGGTGTTTTTTGACAGTTTTTCACTGTTTTTAAGCGTTTTAGCAGGGTTATTGGTGTTTTTTGACGGTTTTTCACTGTTTTTAAGCGTATTAGCAGGGTTATTGGTGTTTTTTGACGGTTTTTCACTGTTTTTAAGCGTTTTAGCAAGGTTATTGGTGTTTTTTGACGGTTTTTCACTGTTTTTAAGCGTTTTAGCAGGGTTATTGGTGTTTTTTGACGGTTTTTCACTGTTTTTAAGCGTTTTAGCAGGGTTATTGGTGTTTTTTGACGGTTTTTCACTGTTTTTAAGCGTTTTAGCAGGGTTATTGGTGTTTTTTGACGGTTTTTCACTGTTTTTAAGCGTTTTAGCAGGGTTATTGGTGTTTTTTGACGGTTTTTCACTGTTTTTAAGCGTTTTAGCAGGGTTATTGGTGTTTTTTGACGGTTTTTCACTGTTTTTAAGCGTTTTAGCAGGGTTATTGGTGTTTTTTGACGGTTTTCCACTGTTTTTAAGCGTTTTAGCAGGGTTATTGGTGTTTTTTGACGGTTTTTCACTGTTTTTAAGCGTCTTAGCAGAGTTATTGGTGTTTTTTGACGGTTTTTCACTGTTTTTAAGCGTTTTAGCAAGGTTATTGGTGTTTTTTGACGGTTTTTCACTGTTTTTAAGCGTTTTAGCAGGGTTATTGGTGTTTTTTGACGATTTTTCACTGTTTTTAAGCGTTTTAGCAGGGTTATTGGTGTTTTTTGACGGTTTTTCACTGTTTTTAAGCGTTTTAGCAGGGTTATTGATGTTTTTTGACGGTTTTTCACTGTTTTTAAGCGTTTTAGCAGGGTTATTGGTGTTTTTTGACGGTTTTTCACTGTTTTTAAGCGTTTTAGCAGGGTTATTGGTGTTTTTTGACGGTTTTTCACTGTTTTTAAGCGTTTTAGCAGGGTTATTCGTGTTTTTTGACGGTTTTTCACTGTTTTTAAGCGTTTTAGCAGAGTTATTGGTGTTTTTTGACGGTTTTTCACTGTTTTTAAGCGTTTTAGCAAGGTTATTGGTGTTTTTTGACGGTTTTTCACTGTTTTTAAGCGTTTTAGCAGGGTTATTGGTGTTTTTTGACGGTTTTTCACTGTTTTTAAGCGTTTTAGCAGGGTTATTGGTGTTTTTTGACGGTTTTTCACTGTTTTTGAGCGTTTTAGCAGGGTTATTGGTGTTTTTTGACGGTTTTTCACTGTTTTTAAGCGTTTTAGCAGGGTTATTGGTGTTTTTTGACGGTTTTTCACTGTTTCAAGCGTTTTAGCAGGGTTATCGGTGTTTTTTGACGGTTTTTCACTGTTTTTAAGCGTTTTAGCAGGGTTATTGGTGTTTTTTGACGGTTTTTCACTGTTTTTAAGCGTTTTAGCAGGGTTATTCGTGTTTTTTTGACGGTTTTTCACTGTTTTAAGCGTTTTAGCAGGGTTATTGGTGTTTTTTGACGGTTTTCCACTGTTTTTGGGCGTTTTAGCAGGGTTATTGGTGTTTTTTGACGGTTTTTCACTGTTTTTAAGCGTTTAAGCGGGGTTATTGGTGTTTTTTGACGGTTTTTCACTGTTTTTAAGCGTTTTAGCAAGGTTATTGGTGTTTTTTGACGGTTTTTCACTGTTTTTAAGCGTTTTAGCAGGGTTATTGGTGTTTTTTGACGGTTTTTCACTGTTTTTAAGCGTTTTAGCAGGGGTATTGGTGTTTTTTGACGGTTTTTCACTGTTTTTAAGCGTTTTAGCAGGGTTATTGGTGTTTTTTGACGGTTTTTCACTGTTTTTAAGCGTTTTAGCAGGGTTATTCGTGTTTTTTGACGGTTTTTCACTGTTTTTAAGCGTTTTAGCAGGGTTATTGGTGTTTTTTGACGGTTTTTCACTGTTTTTAAGCGTTTTAGCAAGGTTATTGGTGTTTTTTGACGGGTTTCCACTGTTTTTAAGCGTATTAGCAGGGTTATTGGTGTTTTTTGACGGTTTTTCACAGTTTTTAAGCGTTTTAGCAGGGTTATTGGTGTTTTTTGACGGTTTTTCACTGTTTTTATGCGTTTTAGCAGGGTTATTGGTGTTTTTTGAAGGGTTTTCACTGTTTTTAAGCGTTTTAGCAGGGTTATTGTTGTTTTTTGACGGTTTTTCACTGTTTTTAAGCGTTTTAGCAGGGTTGTTGGTGTTTTTTGACAGTTTTTCACTGTTTTTAAGCGTTTTAGCAGGGTTATTGGTGTTTTTTGACGGTTTTTCACTGTTTTTAAGCGTATTAGCAGGGTTATTGGTGTTTTTTGACGGTTTTTCACTGTTTTTAAGCGTTTCAGCAAGGTTATTGGTGTTTTTTACGGTTTTTCACTGTTTTTAAGCGTTTTAGCAGGGTTATTGGTGTTTTTTGACGGTTTTTCACTGTTTTTAAGCGTTTTAGCAGGGTTATTGGTGTTTTTTGACGGGTTTCCACTGTTTTTAAGCGTATTAGCAGGGTTATTGGTGTTTTTTGACGGTTTTTCACAGTTTTTAAGCGTTTTAGCAGGGTTATTGGTGTTTTTTGACGGTTTTTCACTGTTTTTAAGCGTTTTAGCAGGGTTATTGGTGTTTTTTGAAGGGTTTTCACTGTTTTTAAGCGTTTTAGCAGGGTTATTGTTGTTTTTTGACGGTTTTTCACTGTTTTTAAGCGTTTTAGCAGGGTTGTTGGTGTTTTTTGACAGTTTTTCACTGTTTTTAAGCGTTTTAGCAGGGTTATTGGTGTTTTTTGACGGTTTTTCACTGTTTTTAAGCGTTTTAGCTAGGTTATTGGTGTTTTTTGACGGTTTTTCACTGTTTTTAAGCGTTTTAGCAATGTTATTGGTGTTTTTTGACGGTTTTTCACTGTTTTTAAGCGTTTTAGCAGGGTTATTGGTGTTTTTTGACGGTTTTTCACTGTTTTTAAGCGTTTTAGCAGGGTTATTGGTGTTTTTTGACGGTTTTCCACTGTTTTTAAGCGTTTTAGCAGGGTTATTGGTGTTTTTTGACGGTTTTCCACTGTTTTTAAGCGTTTTAGCAGGGTTATTGGTGTTTTTTGACGGTTTTTCACTGTTTTTAAGCGTTTTAGCAGGGTTATTGGTGTTTTTTGACGGTTTTTCACTGTTTTCAAGCGTTTTAGCAGGGTTATTGGTGTTTTTTGACGGTTTTTCACTGTTTTTAAGCGTTTTAGCAGGGTTATTGGTGTTTTTTGACGGTTTTTCACTGATTTTAAGCGTTTTAGCAGGGTTATTGGTGTTTTTTGACGGTTTTTTACTGTTTTTAAGCGTTTTAGCAAGGTTATTGGTGTTTTTTGACGGTTTTTCACTGTTTTTAAGCGTTTTAGCAGGGTTATTGGTGTTTTTTGACGGTTTTTCACTGTTTTTAAGCGTTTTAGCAGGGTTATTGGTGTTTTTTGACGGTTTTTCACTGTTTTTAAGCGTTTTAGCAGGGTTATTGGTGTTTTTTGACGGTTTTTCACTGTTTTTAAGCGTTTTAGCAGGGTTATTGGTGTTTTTTGACGGTTTTTCACTGTTTTTAAGCGTTTTAGCAAGATTATTGGTGTTTTTTGACGGGTTTTCACTGTTTTTAAGCGTATTAGCAGGGTTATTGGTGTTTTTTGACGGTTTTTCACTGTTTTTAAGCGTTTTAGCAGGGTTATTGGTGTTTTTTGACGGTTTTTCACTGTTTTTAAGCGTTTTAGCAGGGTTATTGGTGTTTTTTGAAAGGTTTTCACTGTTTTTAAGCGTTTTAGCAGGGTTATTGTTGTTTTTTGACGGTTTTTCACGGTTTTTAAGCGTTTTAGCAGGGTTGTTGGTGTTTTTTGACAGTTTTTCACTGTTTTTAAGCGTTTTAGCAGGGTTATTGGTGTTTTTTGACGGTTTTTCACTGTTTTTAAGCGTTTTAGCTAGGTTATTGGTGTTTTTTGACGGTTTTTCACTGTTTTTAAGCGTTTTAGCAGGGTTATTGGTGTTTTTTGACGGTTTTTCACTGTTTTAAGCGTTTTAGCAGGGTTATTGGTGTTTTTTGACGGTTTTTCACTGTTTTTAAGCGTTTTAGCAAGGTTATTGGTGTTTTTTGACGGTTTTTCACTGTTTTTAAGCGTTTTAGCAGGGTTATTGGTGTTTTTTGACGGTTTTTCACTGTTTTTAAGCGTTTTAGCAGGGTTATTGGTGTTTTTTGACGGTTTTCCACTGTTTTTAAGCGTTTTAGCAGGGTTATTGGTGTTTTTTGACGGTTTTTCACTGTTTTTAAGCGTTTTAGCAGGGTTCTTAGTGTTTTTTGACGGTTTTTCACTGTTTTTGAGCGTTTTAGCAGGGTTTTCACTGTTTTTAAGCGTTTTAGCAGGGTTCTCGGTGTTTTTTGACGGTTTTTCACTGTTTTTGAGCGTTTTAGCAGGGTTCTTGGTGTTTTTTGACGGTTTTTCACTGTTTTTAAGCGTTTTAGAAGGATTCTTGGTGTTTTTTGACTGTTTTTCACTGTTTTTAAGCGTTTTAGCAAGGTTTTGGTGTTTTTTGATGGTTTTCCACTGTTTTTAAGCGTTTTTGCAGAGTTCTAGGTGTTTTTTGACAGTTTTTCACTGTTTTTGAGCGTTTTAGCAGGGTTCTTGGTGTTCTTTTACGGTTTTTCACTATTTTAAAGCGTTTTAGCAGGGTTTTTGGTGTTTTTTGACGGTTTTTCACTGTTTTTAAGCGTTTTAGCAGGGTTCTTGGTGTTTTTTGACAGTTTTTCACTGTTTTTAGGCGTTTTAGCATGGTTTTGGGTGTTTTTTGACGGTTTTTCAAGGTTTTTAAGCGATTTAGCAGGGTTCTTGGTGTTTTTTTTTACGGTTTTTCAATGTTTTTAAGCGTTTTAGCATGGTTCTTGGTGTTTTTTGACGGTTTTTCACTGTTTTTAAGCGTTTTAGCAGGGTTCTTAGTGTTTTTTGACGGTTTTTCACTGTTTTTGAGCGTTTTAGCAGGGTTTTCACTGTTTTTAAGCGTTTTAGCAGGGTTCTCGGTGTTTTTTGACGGTTTTTCACTGTTTTTGAGCGTTTTAGCAGGGTTCTTGGTGTTTTTTGACGGTTTTTCACTGTTTTTAAGCGTTTTAGAAGGATTCTTGGTGTTTTTTGACTGTTTTTCACTGTTTTTAAGCGTTTTAGCAAGGTTTTGGTGTTTTTTGATGGTTTTCCACTGTTTTTAGGCGTTTTTGCAGAGTTCTAGGTGTTTTTTGACAGTTTTTCACTGTTTTTGAGCGTTTTAGCAGGGTTCTTGGTGTTATTTACGGTTTTTCACTGTTTTAAAGCGTTTTAGCAGGGTTTTTGGTGTTTTTTGACGGTTTTTCACTGTTTTTAAGCATTTTAGAAGGATTCTCGGTGTTTTTTGACGGTTTTTCACTGTTTTTAAGCGTTTTAGCAGGGTTATTGTTGTTTTTTGACGGTTTTTCACTGTTTTTAAGCGTTTTAGCAGGGTTGTTGGTGTTTTTTGACAGTTTTTCACTGTTTTTAAGCGTTTTAGCAGGGTTATTGGTGTTTTTGGACCGTTTTTCACTGTTTTTAAGCGTTTTAGCTAGGTTATTGGTGTTTTTTGACGGTTTTTCACTGTTTTTAAGCGTTTTAGCAGGATTACTGGTGTTTTTTGACGGTTTTTCACTGTTTTTAAGCGTTTTAGCAGGGTTATTGGTGTTTTTTGACGGTTTTTCACTGTTTTTAAGCGTTTTAGCAAGGTTATTGGTGTTTTTTGACGGTTTTTCACTGTTTTTAAGCGTTTTAGCAGGGTTATTGGTGTTTTTTGACGGTTTTTCACTGTTTTTAAGCGTTTTAGCAGGGATATTGGTGTTTTTTGACGGTTTTTCACTGTTTTTAAGCGTTTTAGCAGGGTTATTGGTGTTTTTTGACGGTTTTCCACTGTTTTTAAGCGTTTCAGCAGGGTTATTGGTGTTTTTTGACGGTTTTCACTGTTTTTAAGCGTTTTAGCAGAGTTATTGGTGTTTTTTGACGGTTTTTCACTGTTTTTAAGCGTTTTAGCAAGGTTATTGGTGTTTTTTGACGGTTTTTCACTGTTTTTAAGCGTTTTAGCAGGGTTATTGGTGTTTTTTGACGGTTTTTCACTGTTTTTAAGCGTTTTAGCAGGGTTATTGGTGTTTTTTGACGGTTTTTCACTGTTTTCAAGCGTTTTAGCAGGGTTATCGGTGTTTTTTGACGGTTTTTCACTGTTTTTAAGCGTTTTAGCAGGGTTATTGGTGTTTTTTGACGGTTTTTCACTGTTTTTAAGCGTTTTAGCAGGGTTATTCGTGTTTTTTGACGGTTTTTCACTGTTTTTAAGCGTTTTAGCAGGGTTATTGGTGTTTTTTGACGGTTTTCCACTGTTTTTAGGCGTTTTAGCAGGGTTATTGGTGTTTTTTGACGGTTTTTCACTGTTTTTAAGCGTTTAAGCGGGGTTATTGGTGTTTTTTGACGGTTTTTCACTGTTTTTAAGCGTTTTAGCAAGGTTATTGGTGTTTTTTGACGGTTTTTCACTGTTTTTAAGCGTTTTAGCAGGGTTATTGGTGTTTTTTGACGGTTTTTCACTGTTTTTAATCGTTTTAGCAGGGTTATTGGTGTTTTTAGACGGTTTTTCACTGTTTTTAAGCGTTTAAGCAGGGTTATTGGTGTTTTTTGACGGTTTTTCACTGTTTTTAAGCGTTTTAGCAGGGTTATTGGTGTTTTTTGACGGGTTTTCACTGTTTTTAAGCGTTTTAGCAGGGTTATTGGTGTTTTTTGACGGTTTTTCACTGTTTTTAAGCGTTTTAGCAAGGTTATTGGTGTTTTTTGACGGGTTTCCACTGTTTTTAAGCGTATTAGCAGGGTTATTGGTGTTTTTTGACGGTTTTTCACAGTTTTTAAGCGTTTTAGCAGGGTTATTGGTGTTTTTTGACGGTTTTTCACTGTTTTTAAGCGTTTTAGCAGGGTTATTGGTGTTTTTTGAAGGGTTTTCACTGTTTTTAAGCGTTTTAGCAGGGTTATTGTTGTTTTTTGACGGTTTTTCACTGTTTTTAAGCGTTTTAGCAGGGTTGTTGGTGTTTTTTGACAGTTTTTCACTGTTTTTAAGCGTTTTAGCAGGGTTATTGGTGTTTTTTGACGGTTTTTCACTGTTTTTAAGCGTATTAGCAGGGTTATTGGTGTTTTTTGACGGTATTTCACTGTTTTTAAGCGTTTTAGCAAGGTTATTGGTGTTTTTTGACGGTTTTTCACTGTTTTTAAGCGTTTTAGAAGGGTTATTGGTGTTTTTTGACGGTTTTTCACTGTTTTTAAGCGTTTTAGCAGGGTTATTGGTGTTTTTTGACGGGTTTCCACTGTTTTTAAGCGTATTAGCAGGGTTATTGGTGTTTTTTGACGGTTTTTCACAGTTTTTAAGCGTTTTAGCAGGGTTATTGGTGTTTTTTGACGGTTTTTCACTGTTTTTAAGCGTTTTAGCAGGGTAATTGGTGTTTTTTGAAGGGTTTTCACTGTTTTTAAGCGTTTTAGCAGGGTTATTGGTGTTTTTTGACGGTTTTTCACTGTTTTCAAGCGTTTTAGCAGGGTTATCGGTGTTTTTTGACGGTTTTTCACTGTTTTTAAGCGTTTTAGCAGGGTTATTGGTGTTTTTTGACGGTTTTTCACTGTTTTTAAGCGTTTTAGCAGGGTTATTCGTGTTTTTTGACGGTTTTTCACTGTTTTTAAGCGTTTTAGCAGGGTTATTGGTGTTTTTTGACGGTTTTCCACTGTTTTTAGGCGTTTTAGCAGGGTTATTGGTGTTTTTTGACGGTTTTTCACTGTTTTTAAGCGTTTAAGCGGGGTTATTGGTGTTTTTTGACGGTTTTTCACTGTTTTTAAGCGTTTTAGCAAGGTTATTGGTGTTTTTTGACGGTTTTTCACTGTTTTTAAGCGTTTTAGCAGGGTTATTGGTGTTTTTTGACGGTTTTTCACTGTTTTTAATCGTTTTAGCAGGGTTATTGGTGTTTTTAGACGGTTTTTCACTGTTTTTAAGCGTTTTAGCAGGGTTATTGGTGTTTTTTGACGGTTTTTCACTGTTTTTAAGCGTTTTAGCAGGGTTATTGGTGTTTTTTGACGGGTTTTCACTGTTTTT